>NC_090278.1:70685714-70987658 GCF_040414725.1 Anabrus simplex | reverse complement strand
AGTAGAAAAAGAGGATGCCTTTGCTGGCAGGACCTAGTGCTTACAGTGCACTATGTCTTCTGGTATGGGCTAGAGCAATTTTGTTACTTTCATTGATCTGTCTCTGTCTTATCCTTGGCTTTGACAATATGAAAGTGACTAAGGTATGAGCGATGCTAGTAATGCCATTCCTTGTGCAGCCAGTCCCTGCAATGAATGGTGTGAAAACGTTGCTCATAGGGTCGGTTGATGCATGCATTTCAGTGGGCTTGGCAGACTGATATGTAAGAGCAACTTCTGGCTCGATGAGGAAAGCAACGGGGAACTACCTCACTCCTCATTTCCCTAGTACGCCTCTTCAGTGATGCCTAGGCCATCTATGACAGCTGATGGCAGAGCTGTTGAGGATCCAGCCAGCCTTAGGGCTGAAGACTGAACATACATACACAGAAAAAGAGGTGGTTCGTCGTCTTTACACTTTCTACACTTAATTTCACTGTTGAACACGTCTTTCGGAAAAAAAAAAAACCGTACACCTTTTAGTAACTCTCTTCGGGACAAGTAGGCTACTGCGTAGCGGAGGTGACAAATTCCGTCGTTCACTGCAGAAGTGCCACAGACGATGACTTTCGGTATCTGAGGGCTCCTCGATCTTGAAAACGAATAAGACACTATATTGGACTTTGAGTAGCTGGAGAAGGGATATGTTCTAAACAGCCTTTACAGTCTGTTTGTTCTTCTGCCCCAAGAACCATAATGCCATTTTATTCCGCTTGGCGTCTTAGGTAGCTGAAGAAGAGCTCTATGTCATTGCTTGTTAAGTTCCTCGTCAATGCATAATGCAGATGTATACTTATGAGGAATTTTACGCAGGCCACAGTGGATTGAGTAGTCAAAATCTATGCCTAACACATTTCCCTCACGAATCTTTTTTTACTTTCTGTGAATGCATTTGAATTTTCTTAATATATGACAGGAAATCATTAATTAACCAACTGAGACGCTCATCTTCAGTACTAAAAGGTGCTCGTCTGTTCTCATTCTGGAATATGTCCCATGTGAGGTTGTTGCAGACGTCATGAGCATCAAACAATTTCATAAAATGCTCCATAAAACAAATGGTTTATTTTTAACTGTATTTAATGCTCTCGGGACAAACCCCCTCCAAACTTTTCAAACCAGAGATTGTTTCAGGGGAAAATACAATATTTTTAGCTCTTGCTACATTCTTCTCCAAATTTGTTGGGAAAATTATTTTTCTGGTTGGTTTCCTAATTTAAGATTTCTGAGTTTGAAGAGGCCTCTCAAATGATCGCCGGTCACAGTAGCATTGTTTACAAAAAAGTCTAGTGAAGAATGTTGGGATTGCCCGATTCTTATGATGTAACTCGGATCAAAACTTAGGAACAGAGGCCTAATTTCATCAGTTTGACGTCGTGTCTCATGCACAATACTTCCTCTGTATAATGTTTCGAACATTGAACATTCAATGGAAACTTGCGAAACGAAATACCACTACCTTTAATTTCTCGTGAATAAACCATGACTGGAACTGCGAATGCTTAACATCAGACGAATACATAATACATTCACAACCAACTCAGTTAATAAACACGTTTAAAGGCGCGAACCTGGTAGACAGGGACCAAGAAAGCGATCCTAGCGGCCCGGCATTGAACTTCAGTGTGACCACTTCGATAGAGTTTTACGGGCTTTATTTCCAGGCCTTGTATTATAACGTAGGCAACGGTGCGAATAAACAGAGTTCGCTAGTGTATAGTGCGGCAATATGGCGGGATCTGATACGATTGGCTAGTTTATGAGAACTGTAATTGAGAAGGGAAGTATCAGAGAGGCCGGGGAGTGGGGGGGGACTTTGATAGGAAGGAGCGATGGAGAGGGGAGGGAAGAGGGAGATTATAGAGAGAGTCTAGCAGACGGGGGAAGAGATTAAACAACATGACGAATCGTTTATCATTTCGTTCTGTGTAGCCTGTCTGCTCGTACGTATACTATAGGCAGACAGAGATTATCGTGCTCATTGTTAGAATGTTATATAGATTCTTCGCTCCCACATCGGAGGGAGGTTTCTAAAAATAAGTACGTACCTTCCCCATCCCACCCCTCTCCTTTCATCCCTTTATGATGCATGTAAATGTGTGATAATTCATTACCTGTACTGGCAGTTCTATTCTGCTGCAGGCCCACAATTTCATTCGTTTCCCATCTATTTATAAGCAGAGAATAAAATGCGTTTTATAGCATCACGTCGAATATAAGAAAAGGTAATCGAGTATTCAAAAGGAAATATATCGATAGGAAATAGACGTATCCTATACAAACAGTAATTTCAGAGTAGTTAAGAAATAAATTATATTCCACATTCTACACAACCTAGAGGTATTTTCTATGTTTAAACGAGTCTACGCAAATTGGACAGTGTTCATTTGAGGCTTTCTAAATCAAAGTGAGGTTAGATGTAAGTTCTGTTTACTACTTTTCTGTACGTTTGTTGATATATGTAGGTTTTATTTCCATATATGCTAGACCTTCCGTGGCTCAGGAGGCAGCGCGGGGGCCTCTCACCGCTGGGTTCCGTGGTTCAAATCCCGGTCACTCCATGGGAGATTTGTGCTGGGCAAAGCGCAGGCGAGACCGGGTGCTCCGGTTTTCCCTGTCATCTTTTATTCTAACAACATTCTCCACTATCATTTCATTTCATCTGTCAATCATTAATCATTGCCCCAGAGGTGTACGACAGGCTTTGGCAGCCGGCACAATTCCTATCCTCGCCGCTAGATGGGGATTCATTAATTCCATTCCGGACCCGATCAAATGACTGGAAACAGGCTGCAGAATTTCAACTTTTTTTTCCCCCAATTCATCTTCTGAATTTGATCATATTCTCTCACAACTTAACCTATTGACACCGAGTACTCTATTTTGAGAACAGGGCTTTAACCGTTTTTTTTAACTGACCCGATACCTTAGATCTAATTTCTAAATTTGTAACAGAATCTGGCAAACCGGAATGATGCGTACCATTTACTTCTTGACTTAAGCCTTTCAGACCTGAAAGAAAACTGGAGGTGTGAATTTTTGTTTGTACGTCAAGAACTGACTAAAATGCTCCTCAATACACATATTAATAGTTTATTTTACAAAATAAAAACTAACATCCGAAAAACAGGACCCACACAATTGTGCGTATCAAAATTCAAAACCTCGTTGTATCACGTACGATGGTGTAGCTTCAAAATTTACGTTCACTAACCAATGTACACACTTCATTGAATATATTCCGGTATTCAGTAAAGCTTCTAGATTAATATAAACGCAGTAAATAAATACTTACTTTCGGCACTACTGCTTCCTGCCATCTCGCCGATCAACTGTGCTTTTTAAACTCTTCTTCCTTCGCCCTGGCGGTCAAGCGCATACTAAAATCAATTGAAATACACGCCACGTGTCCTGCACAATCACTGCAGTCCGGTGTAGCGCCGAAACAACATTAAATACGGTCAGGAATAACTAAAATACGAACCCGCACAATTGTGCGTACTCGGTCTGAAAGGGATAAATTATGTTCATTAATGAAAAATAAGCTCTATATTCGTAATTTATTCCGTTACATAATCTTTTTTTTTACAAGTTGCTTTACGTCGCACCGACACAGATAAGTCCTATGGCGACGAAGGGACAAAAAATGGCTAATTAAGGTACATCCCCAGCATTTGCCTGGTGTGAAAATGGGAAACCACGGGAAAGCATCTTTAGTTATAAAATTACTTAGTAGGAAATGTCGACTAGCTCGCTCTAACGTAATGTAGTGGGAGTAACATAAATCCTAGGGGTTCTAATGGAACAAGCCCCTAATGTTTATGCAAACATCATAGCATTACCGTCGAGCGGGTACACTCTACTTAATACTCGCTTCAGTAAGTTTGCATTCTAACCTATTACTGCATAAACATCCGGGCCTTAATGATCACCCAGTAACGACAAAATGTTGTTTCACAAAATTTACAACATTTTTTTCCACAAATATCAGATGAAATAAAAATTTGGTATACTGATCAAACAATACTGTAAGTTTCATTAAGATGTTTGGTAACGATCAGCCTTTGCTGGCGAGATGTAGCGTTTACAGTGTCCTATGTCTTCTGGTATGGGCTAGAAATTGTGTCACTTTCATTGACCTGTCTCAGTCTCATCCTTGGCTTTGACAATATGAAAGTGACTGAGGTATGAGTGATGCTAGTAATACCATTCTTTATTCAGTCAGTCCCTGTTATGGATGGTGTGAAAATATCGCTCATAGAGTCGGCATTTCAGTGGGCTTGGCAGACTGATATGCAATAGCAGCTTCTGGCTCAGCGAGGAAAGCAACAGGAAACTACCTCACTCCTCATTTCTCTAGTACGCCTCTTCATTGATGCCCAGGCTATTTATGACAGCTGTGGAGGACCAAACCAGCCTTCGGGCTGAATACCCAACATACAGGACGATCAGATCAATACGTTTAAAGTTGTGAATTTTCAAACTGAGCGGTACGTTGGAAATGGAAAATATACCGGTACATTTTCTTCAACCTGCGTCAAAATATGAACTGTGTACGATAAAAATGCCTACTCCACTCAATTAAACGTAGAATAAAATAAGCTAAATGTTGGTGTAGATTGTTGCTGTGTGAGACAAAGGATAAACATTTTATTAACGTATAATTTCGGGTGTCTATCCTTATTTGTACGACAGTAGATTGAACTACACGGTCAATGCATTTCCGGAAAAACAGCCTAAAATCGCTTGTTTTTTTCTCGTTTCTTTTTTGATTCAAATCCTACACATAATTCTTTCTGTAATGTGTTTCTTGGTTGAATACCCTCAGGCGGTTTTTTTTTTTTTTTTTAATGTTCACACCGAATGTAGTTGTAAGGGGTTGACTGAAACTCTGCATTGACTCACATTAGCGCTCGTAGTGGTAGAAAAAGGCAACCTGCTAATCTAATCACGGCCGACTTGATGCGTTGCTACTTACGATCTAATCGACCGGATAACGGCGTTTAAGAAAAAGGATTGTAATTTTTAGAAATAAATAAAGAATATAGTCTATTCACATACTTCATTTTTAACCTAAAAGTCGTAGCTCATATCCCCAAGGTTGTTTTCAACATTGAGTAGCTTGCCTCAAGGGCTAGAACTGTGGATTGTTACATTGTAAGATAAGTTGAAGGAGTCTATACTTATAATTTCGAATGACATGGCCAAAGTACTCAAGTGTCTCTTCCCCCCCCCCCCCCCCCGTTTTCTTCAACTGTGTGTTAAATTTTACTTAACAAATGTTAACTAACAGATGTCGTAGAATATATAGATATACATTCAAAAATGAACAGAAATTCGGTCACACTGAATAAGTGAGACTATCAGACTGTGAACAGGTGAATCTTAGCTCTACGTCCATGACCTTGGCAAAACTATAAGCCTGCTAACCTTCCTCACAGCACATACTACACGCTGCTGCGCTAGTCTCCGCTATTTGCCGTGGCGCTGTACGAATCGGTCAATTGCGACGAACAACACTTTTTGCGCATTTTCCCTAAATATTTGTTCTTAATAATTAAGAAATCAAAAGGAAGACTTAGTTTATAAGACAAAGGGGGTTGTACAATTTTCTTTTATAATAATCCCTATAATTCCTTGTTTCAGGTGGCTAAAATGGAATACAAATGTAATTTCTTCTCCGCAAAGTACCCTCTACCTTCTGCCCCGCTACTCTCCGCCACTGTGTAACACCGTTGGGGTGGGGAAGGGGAGAGATCAATCGCTGAACGTGTCTCTTTCTGGATGCTAAGAATGTGTCGGTTGTAACAGTTAGATAAATATTTGTTAAAAGATGTGAAGTTCCTGAAGAAATTGATGTGTATGAGGTGAGGATAACAGGATTTTCCGCTCTTGTAATAAGCTTGGTCTATCTGCGGACGACATCGCGATGAGGGCAGCTTCTTTGTGCACTGCGATAAGGATCGCTTTAATTTAACGCGTCAGATGGGCTCGTGGTGGTCTTGAGTGTTGAGCCCCATCGCACAAGAGATGGCGCGTCAGATATGAAAGCTTCAGGTAGGGTTTTTGACACAGGTACATTCTCCCTGTGACAGACGGGAATATAGAATGTTTGTGGGAGGTTCGGGTCTGCTTTACTGGCTGACCACTGATGTGGCTGGCTGTCTATGGATACAGCTCTGTGCTCACACGTGGAAAAAGCAAGCAATTTCGTAGTTTTATATAAAATCAGAACCACAGAGACGTGATATTTTATTTCAGAAATATTACTTGTTTCGGACGGGATTCGAACCATGGTCGAACTGATGAGAAACAAGTGATGATCCCACTCTGTTCCCCACGCCACCTCGCCCAGATGTGGCCTGGAAGGGTAGATCATTTGATTCGCCGGCAGGGAGTAGGCCTATACAGAACCCTTTTTCTTTTTTGCTTCTGAACGATATTTGCTAATCAGTATCACCGTCACAGAACACTGGATTTCGACGCTAGTTAAAAAGAAAGAACTGAAACGGAACGTCGAAACTGACGAGCAATCTAGTTTCCCACTTTCCCACCAGGCAAATGCTAAGGCTGTACCTTAATTAAGGCCACGGCCGCTTCCTTCCAACAACTAGGCCTTTCCTATCCCATCGTCGCCATAAGACCTATCTGTGTCGGTGCGACGTAAAGTCCATAGCAAAAAGAAGACGAGCAATCAGTCAGATGGCATCATATTAAAAAAAGACTGCACACAGTAGCTGAGGCCATATTATTATTATTATTATTATTATTATTATTATTATTATTATTATTATTATTGGTTTAATGTCGCACTAACACACCAAAGGTTTTTGGCGACGGAAGGATGGTAAAGAGCCAGGATTAGGAAGGTCTTAACTATAGTACAGCCACAGCATTTGCCTGGTGTGAAAACTGGAAACCACGGAAAACTATCTTCAGGGCTGCCGACGGTGGGATTCGAATCTACTGTCTCCCGAATGCAATCTCATAGCTGCGCGTCCCTAACCGCACGGCCAACTCGCCCGGTATTACAGTATTATTATTATTATTATTATTATTATTATTATTATTATTATTATTATTATTATTATTATATTTCTGCAAGTTGCTTTACGTCGCACCGACACAGATATGTCTTACGGCGACGAAGCGACAGGAAGGGGCTAGAAGTGGGAAGGAAGCGGCCGTGACCTTGTTTAAAGTACAGCCCCAGCATTTGCCCGGTGTGAAAATGGGAAACCACGTAAAACCATCTTCAGGGCTGCCGACAGTGGGACTCGAACCCACTATCGCCAGAATACTGGATACTGGCCGCACTTAAGCGACTGCAACTATCGAGCTCCGTATTATTATTATTATTATTATTATTATTATTATTATTATTATTATTATTATTATTATTATTATTATTATTATTATTTAAGGAAAAGCCATATTTCATTCCCAATGCCATTTTAACCGAAACCTAAAAAATGACTTTGAATGACGGGTCCCTGACCCTGTTTAAAGCAATTTTATGTTGCATATAAATGCATATTTCGGTCAATTTTTATTGTTTTGTTTATATTTTGGTCTTTTTAGTCATATGTCATATTTGGTTATATTTTGAGCATTCTTGTTTAAACTGAGGCGTCGTTTTTAGCAAGGTACCTATCGTCTGCGTCTATCAATAAACACTTAGCCAAGAGGTCGAAACCCCCTCCCCACTCCTTCATCGAATCAAAGCTCCAACCCCATCAATCCTCCAAACCCGCCAAATCTCCTGGCCAGAGAGAAGGCGTTGCCTTCTAGGTGGCCCGCCCCTCCCCTTCGAGGAAGGGAATGAAAACTTTCCCTAGGTCCCCAGGTTCAAACACAGCATTTCAAAATACTGTAGTAGATGTATGTTTCTTTTACCGAAAGAGATAGGTATCTGGTTTAGAAGACATGCTGTATGAACGTACGCCAACAGATACCAAAAACATTCATTTTTGGTTATTTTTTAGAAAACAGAGTGAGAACTACGCCTCGGTGCTGTGATATTGAATGAATATACAGAGTGTCCTAAAAAACACCGACAATCCTTAGTATGTTGTGTGGGATGGCAAACAGATCCGTTTTCAAGAAGGAACCCATATCCAGAAACGCACGGCTTGGGCGCTGTAGCGCATCGAAATGAGAGATGCGTGTGCGTTCCGCATGTCGTCAATAAACCCAACATGAGTAGCACATCGGGCTCATTACTAACGGGGTTCGAACTGTGTACATCTTACGTCATTGCATAGCCTACACCTGCTGTGCTGAGCCTCACGCACATAACCCAATACGTGCGGTTGTTCTTGAAGAATTTCAATCACTCCGTGGACTCGAGCAGTAAAGTCCACTGCTGACGTTACAGGACTGTCATACACCATACTCTTCGTACTACCTACGTCGGACTGTCCGGGTTCTCTTAGTCGTATCTCGATGGCCGCAAACGTGTGTTTGGAAAACGTTCCGCATACAATCTTGCAGCAGCCTTACCACTGCAATCCGCTTTGCCGTATGCAAGCACCATGTCGGTCATTACCGCAGCTGTGAACTGGTTCATGTCGCTAGTGATGGGCGAATGATACGGAAGTTCGAGCAGGCTCGAGTCGGCCCGATACGCTACGTAGGCTCGATGCCGTATCGAACCTGTTCGAACTGTCAGGCGACACCACACATCGACTAAGCGGAGCGCGGACGGAAAATTCGTCCTATTAGATTACTACTAGGTACACTCAGTATATTTATGTGTGGGGGGTGGTGAACACAACGTTCTCAGTGAACGGAAAGAGCATTTGTTTAAGTCTTTCTGGCAGGACGAACAACAGATTGGTAATATTTATTTCGTTAATATGTACCTTTGCATTTTACATTTTGTCCGCTCTTCAGAAATACCTTTCTGTATAACTTTGTCGTGTTTTGCAGGCTTAATGTTGTTAATCATTATTTTCAAGTACCGATAGTTAACATGTTTTTCGTATGCTACGAGCTATTATTTTCTCATTAATAATTAGTAATACATTATTATTTTATTTGCTATTGGCTTTACGTCGCACCGACACAGATAGGTCTTATGGCGACGATGGGACAGGAAAGGGCTAGGACTGGGAAGGAAGCGGCCGTAGCATTAATTAAGGTACAGCCCCAGCATTTGCCTGGTGTGAAAATGGGAAACCACGGAAAACCATCTTCAGGGCTGCCGACGGTGGGGCTCGAACCCACTATCTCCCAATAATACATTATTATGTCCGCCTCTGTGGTGTAGTGGTTAGTGTGATTAGCTGCCATCCCCGGAGGCCCTGGTTCGATTCCCGGCTCTGCCACGAAATTTGAAAAGTGGCACGAGGGCTGGAACAGGGTCCACTCAGTCTCGGGAGGTCAACTGAGTAGAGGTGGGTTCCATTCCCACCTCAGCCATCCTGGAAGTGGTTTTCCGTGGTTTCCCACTTCTTCTCCAGGCAAATGCCGGGATGGTACCTAACTCAAGGCTACGCAGGTGAGGCCGCCTGGGCGAGGTACTGCTCATCCTCCCCAGTTGTATCCCCCGACCCAGAGTCTGAAGCTCCCGGACACTGCCCTTGAGGCGCTAGAGGTGGGATCCCTAGCTGAGTTCGAGGGAAAAACCGACCCTGGAGGGTATGCAAATTAAGAAAGAAAGAAACTACATTATTATAATAGACGAATTTGTTATTACTTCAGACAGAGCAGACAATGGCCAGTAGAAAAAGGTCATGGACTTGGGACTACTTTGAAGAGCTTCCAGACAAACGAGTAAAATGCACGCGATGTGATAAAATATTAAAACGATAGTAAAAATACATCGACGATGATAAGATACTTAAGAATTCATAATATTCGTCCTTCGTCGAATGACACCATTCCAAATGAGGGGGAGATACCTCCACGTAAACGACGTCGACATATGCAGGTAAAATATTCTTAATAGGTTCCGTTTTGTTTTTCATGAATAGCACAGTGGACGGCCGCTCACATTTGACTGGCGAAAGGCTCAGAATGTCCGCCTGGACAGGGTCTACATAGTTTACTGTTGAGGTATACAGTTTATACCGATTTTACGTGCGTAAGCATTACGTTATGAAACCATCAATTTATTAATTGATTGGCAATTAGTCCGCCTCTGTTGTGGAGTGTTTAGTGTGATTAGCTGCCACCCCCGGAGGTCCGGGTTCGATTCCCGGCTCTGCCATGAAATTTCAAAAGTGGTGCGAGGGC
This sequence comes from Anabrus simplex, assembly GCF_040414725.1. NCBI lineage: Eukaryota > Metazoa > Arthropoda > Insecta > Orthoptera > Tettigoniidae > Anabrus > Anabrus simplex. The sequence goes on along the minus strand of NC_090278.1, from coordinate 70,977,380 downwards.
TGGAACGGGGTCCACGCAGCCTCTGGATGTCAACTGAGTAGAGGTGGGTTGGATTCCCACCTCAGTCATCCTCGAAGTGGTTTTCCGTGGTTGCCCACTTCTCCTCCAGGCTATTGCCGTGATGGTACCTAACTTACGGACACGGCCGCGTCCTTCCCTCTTCCTTGTCTATCCCTTCCAATCTTCCCATCCTCCCGCAGGGCCCCTGTTCAGCATAACAGGAAAGGTCGCGTGGGCAACGTACTGGTCATCCTCCCCAGTTGTATCCCCGACCCAGAGCCTGAAGCTCCAGGATACTGCCCTTGAGGCGGTGGAGGTAGGATCCCTCGCTGAGCCCGAGGGAAAAACCGACCCTGGAGGGTAAGCAGATTAAGACGAAGAAGAAGATGGGCAATTAAAGGAAACGATGCCGAAAACCGAAAAAGTAGTTAGTGGGTCGTAAAGCCAATAACGAACAATGGGGTTCTTTACTTCTATGGTTATGGCCCCAAACAGAAAATAAACACCCCTTACATCCTCGTTTTAGAGCGCTGGGGAAATCGGGCTAGAAAAATATAAGGGCCAAGAATAATAATTTTATTGGCTTTACGTCCCACTAACAACTTTTACCGTTTTCGGACACGCCAATGTGCCGGAAGTTAGTTCCGCAGGAGTTCTTTGCGTGGCATTAAATCTACCGACAAGAGGTTGACGTATTTGAGCTCGAACCTCGGCCCGTATCGGGTCGGCTCGATCCCGCTCGAACACGAGTATCGTTTGCCCATCACTAGCTGTAGCCCGAGTTAGACTCCGCCTTCGGTCACGTGACTGCTCGAACTTGCTTCGAACAGGCTTGAACCTCACCGCCTATCGGGTCGGCTCGATCCTGCTCGAACACGGGTATCGTTCGCCCATCACTAGCTGTAGCCCGAGTCAACTGCGCCTTCGGTCACGTGACTGCTCGAACGTCGGCGCGTATCGGGTCGGCTCGATCCTGCTCGAACACGGGTATCGTTCGCCCATCACTAGCTGTAGCCCGAGTCAACTGCGCCTTCGGTCACGTGATGACTGCTCGAGCTTACTTCGAACAGACTCGAACCTCGTACCGTTTCGGGTCGGCTCGATCCCCCTAGAACACAGTTATCGTTTGCCTATCACTAGCTGTAGCCCGAGTCAGACTCACCCTTCGGTCATGTGACAGCTCGAGCTTGCTTCGAACAGGCTCGAACCTCGGCTCGTATCGGGTCGGCTCGATCCCGCTACAACACGGGTATCGTTTGCCTATCACTAGCTGTAGCCCGAGTCAGACTCACCCTTCGGTCATGTGACAGCTCGAGCTTGCTTCGAACAGGCTTGAACCTCGGCACGTATCGGGTCGGCTCGATCCCGCTACAACACGGGTATCGTTTGCCTATCACTAGCTGCAGCCCGAGTCAGAATCCGCCTTCGGTCATGTGACAGCTCGAGCTTGCTTCGAACAGGCTCAAACCTCGGCGCGTATCGGGTCGGCTCGATCCCGCTAGAACACAGGTATCGTTTGTCCATCACTAGCTGTACCCCGAGTCAGAATCCGCCTTCGGTCTTGTGACAGCTCGAGCTTGCTTCGAACAGGCTCGAACCTCGGCGCGTATCGGGTCGGCTCGATCTCGCTAGAACACAGGTATCGTTTGCTTATCACTAGCTGTAGCCCGAGTCAGAATCCGCCTTCGGTCATGTGACAGCTCGAGCTTGCTTCGAACAGGCTCGAACCTCGGCGCGTATCGGGTCGGCTCGATCTCGCTAGAACACAGGTATCGTTTGCTTATCACTGGCTGTAGCCCGAGTCAGAATCCGCCTTCGGTCTTGTGACAGCTCGAGCTTGCTTCGAACAGGCTCGGTCCTCGGCGCGTAGCGGGTCGGCTCGATCCCGCTAGAACACAGGTATTGTTTGCTTATCACTAGCTGTAGCCCGAGTCAGAACCCACCTTCGATCACGTGACTGCTCGAACTTGCTTCGAACCTCGGCGCGTATCGGGTCGGCTCGATCCCGCTAGAACACAGGTATCTTTTGCTTATCACTTGCTGTAGCTCGAATCAGAATCCGCCTTCGGTCATGTGACAGCTCGAGCTTGCTTCCAACCGGCTCGAACCTCGGCGCGTATCGGGTCGGCTCGATTCCACTAGAACACAGGTATCGTTTGCTTATCACTAGCTGTAGCCCGAGTCAGAATCCGCCTTCGGCCTTGTGACAGCTCGAGCTTGCTTCGAACAGGCTCGAACCTCGGCGCGTATCGGGTCGGCTCGATCCCGCTAGAACACAGGTATCGTTTGTCCATCACTAGCTGTAGCCCGAGTCAGAATCCACCTTCGGTCTTGTGACAGCTCGAGCTTGCTTCGAACAGGCTCGAACCTCGGCGCGTATCGGGTTGGCTCGATCCCGCTAGAACACAGGTATCGTTTGCTTATCACTGGCTGTAGCCCGAGTCAGAATCCGCCTTCGGTCTTGTGACAGCTCGAGCTTGCTTCGAACAGGCTCGGACCTCGGCGCGTAGCGGGTCGGCTCGATCCCGCTAGAACACAGGTATTGTTTGCTTATCACTAGCTGTAGCCCGAGTCAGAACCCGCCTTCGATCACGTGACTGCTCGAACTTGCTTCGAACCTCGGCCCGTATCGGGTCGGCTCGATCCCGCTAGAACACAGGTATCTTTTGCTTATCACTTGCTGTAGCTCGAATCAGAATCCGCCTTCGGTCATGTGACAGCTCGAGCTTGCTTCGAACAGGCTCGAACCTCGGCGCGTATCGGGTCGGCTCGATTCCACTAGAACACAGGTATCGTTTGCTTATCACTAGCTGTAGCCCGAGTCAGAATCCGCCTTCGGCCTTTTGACAGCTCGAGCTTGCTTCGAACAGGCTCGAACCTCGGCGCGTATCGGGTCGTCTCGATCCCGCTAGAACACAGGTATCGTTTGTCCATCACTAGCTGTAGCCCGAGTCAAAATCCGCCTTCGGTCTTGTGACAGCTCGAGGTTGCTTCGAACAGGCTCGAACCTCGACTCGTATCGGGTCGACTCGATCCCGCTTTTACACGGGTATCGTTTGCCCATCACACGCGTAGAGAGCGGGATCGAGCCGACCCGATACGCGCCGAGGTTCGAAGCAAGCTCGAGCAGTCGCGTGATCGAAGGCGGAGTCTGTCTCGGGCTACAGATAGAACGTGCAGATTAGCAAGCAGCATATGAAGTGAAGCACCTTTCACACATGTGTGTATAATATTTATAACGAAGGTGCGTGCTTTCACATATTACTACATTCAGTCATTGACGTATATCTTATGATGAATAAAGGTTGGCCATAAAATTAGAAGGCTTAGATTATGATAATATGCAATGAAAATGACGAAGGATGTACCCGTAATATTCCCCGCGTATTAACAGAAGTATTTCCTCCCAAGGCAGTACTTGTGTGCCATGTAACAACTGCACGTTGGACGCAACATTATGAATAAAAAAGCAAACCAGACCCCATGGCTCAACAGCCCCGACGGGCCATGGCCTACCAAGCGACCGCTGCTCAACCCGAAGGTCTGCAGATTACGAGTTGTCGTGTGGTCAGCACGACAGATCCTCTCGTCTGTTAATCTTGGCTTTCTAGACCGTGCAAAATTATGAATACGGTAATATTATTCTTACAATGCGATGCTTTGGGCGGCTAAGACAGCCGGCAGCGCCTCAGGCGAGGTTCTCCTTCTGTCCTCAATGTTGGGGGGTTTGAATCCACTCCTTGGGAGAGTATTACCCTTGTTGCTCGTATAGAAGTCTTTGAGTAAGAAAGGATTGACATCTCATCAATCGTATACACAAATACATGTATAAATATTATGATGCAGCAATGTTACTGTCTGATTGCGTGGTATATAGGCTATATGAAACTCAAACGTGACTCGCGATTTCAAGCTGTATTATTTACAATAATTCTGGTCAATCGGTTCAGTAGTTTTCGAGCCCATCTGGAACAAATAAAACAAGACATCATCTTATGGTTTTAAAAATCCTGATCCTACCGGGTATCGAACCCGGGACTCCTGCAACCAAAGGCCAACACGCTTACCATTGAGCCATGCACGCGAGCGAGAAACGTGTCAACAACAACTGCAGGTAAAATATACATTTTTAGTCTTGTAACCATTTAAATATATAACTATTACGACACGTGAATGGTTTCCTTTTTCTGTCTTTATACGGCCCAAACAACACATTTTAGTAGAGGATTGGTTTATTCGGATGGAGGCATGTGTAACGAATCATCGCACAAACAAAAATTTTGACTGTCTCCAATATATAGGTATGGGTCGAAATTATATTATGTACAAAATACACGGAAGTAACAGTAGAGAGGACGAACCGGTACTGTCCAGCATAAATACTCTTACATATCCTTCTCAAGTTTGCTGGGTGTTAGTAACAGCAAGGCGCTAGGTTGCGGCGCGCGCAAAAGCTCGAGCAAAGCTCGAACAGGCTCGAGCTCTGACGTCATCTGTTCGAGCAGCTCGAGCCGGGCTCAAGCACATCACTACATGTCGCACTGCTGTTAACAATACTACTGCACTGGCAGTAGGACTGTGTGGAGGAAAGTAGCGCATGCGCAGGAATGTTATTAGGCTAAAGTCGTCCATCCGCAGTACACAGATGACTAAAGTGTTGCATACCTTTCGTGTTAAGACACCAAATCGGAACAAACTGTCACAGCCATTCTCAGACTTCGACGCTTTCCAGCGCCCAAACCGTGCATTTCTGGACAGGGGCACAACACACTAAGCCTTGTCGGTGTTTTTTTGAGGACATTCTGGATAAAGTTTTAATTTACTCACTGTAGCTCTGTCAGTTTGGATGAGTAAATGTGTCTGCTGTATTATAGCTATCCCTTTTTCACACGTTTAATGTTAGTGATACTCTTAATACTTTCTACCTATCCTAAAATGTTAAAGTCATATTTTACCTTTTTTAAGCCATATGCAGTTGGGCATATGTGCTTAGGTCATAAACTACTGAACCATTATATTATGATGATGATGATGATGATGATGATGATTATTGTTATTATTATTATTATTATTATTATTATTATTATTATTATTATTATTATTATTATTATTATTATTATTATTATTATATGCGAATAAGCCCATTAAGACTACGGAAAGTACATAGAGGCGTGCATTTGACTTCCTCTGTGCCCATTTTTCTTTCATCCTCTTACTGTGGGCTTCCTTTCTGTCTTCAGACCAAGTTGTTCCACCCTTCTTCTTTGGTCTTTCTTCTTGGTCAGCTTGCCATTTGCGAATTTTGGATCTGAAGATTATCCTGTTTTGGACATCTGCTGGTGTAATTCTTGTCTGTTTCAAATCGGTTTTGATTTCGCCAATCCATTTCATTGTGCCTGTTTTGGTTTTACTCCTGTTTTCATAAAATTAGGCTATTTGTTTGGTAAGTCTGCCTGGATGCATTCTCTTAAAACCGAGCTCGATAGCTGCAGTCGCTTAAGTGCGGCCAGTATCCAGTATTCGGGAGATAGCAGGTTCGAACCCCACTGTCGGCAGCCCTGAAGATGTTTTTCCGTGGTTTCCCATTTTCACACCAGGCAAATGCTGGGGCTGTACCTTAATTAAGGCCACGGTCGCTTCCTTCCTACTCCCAGCCCTTCCCTGTTCCATCGTCGCCATAAGACCTGTCTGTGTCGGTGCGACGTAAAGCAACTAGCAAAACATTCTTTTAATATGTCCATAGAATCTTAGCCTGCGTTTTCTAATATCACTGTGAATATATGTGTAGTGTTTGATTTCCTATCTGCCTCTAAGTTGGTATTGTCCGTTGGTGAGTTTTGGTACGATAATTTTTCTTGTGATTTGTGTTCCTTTTTCAAAGTTTTCAATGTCTGCTTCCCTTTCCTGATCGATAAAGACATTCCGGTTTTGTTTTTTTGTTTTTTTGCTATTGGCTTTTACGTCACACCGACACAGATAGGTCTTATGGTGACGACGGGACAGGAAAGGGCTAGGACTGGGAAGGAAGCAGCCGTAGCCTTAATTAAGGTACAGCCCCAGCATTTGCCTGGTGTGAAAATGGGAAACCACGGAAAACCATCTTCAGGGCTGCTGACAGTGGGATTCGAACCCACTATCTACCGAATACTGGATACTGGTCGCACTTAAGCGACTGCAGCTATCGAGCTCGGTGCATTCCGGTTTAATGACTGTATTGTAATGCCTTAGTTTTGTGTGCTTGGAGATACATTTTTTGTTATAGATATTTTGGGTTTCCATCTTTTGACATCTAATTTCATTGGCTTTTTTTTTTTTTTTTTCGAGTCCATTTTCCTGAATTGTTTCAGCAAGATATTAAATTGTGATACTTGTTTAATTTTGCCATATTTTGTCTCCATGAATTTTGGTGCATGTTGGTTGCAGGTCGTGTATTCTGCCTTTTTAAAAGATATCTGAAGGCCGACTTTTTCCGCAATGTCTTTTAAGGAGTTCGATCTGATTTTGGGCTGTTGAAATGTCTCGGGTTAATACTGCTAGGTGATCGCAAACGCTAGGCAATCCATCACAAGTTTTCCTCTGCCTAAAGTAATTGGTTGGTGAATTTTGAGGACCAATTTCTGTTTGCACTATTTTTGTATCAATTTTTCAAGGACGCATCTTGTCTTACTGCCCTTTTGATTTCAAAGGGATTCCCCCATGAACATAACCTTGGACTTCGTTTATTAATATTGACAGTTCTAAGGCTGCAAATAGGGAGGAAATTGTCATGAGAGTGGCGTATCTATGGAAGGGAAGTACGCTCTCTCAGGTGAAGAGGACGCAATTTATGACCATGTAAACACGAGGTAATTTACGTCATTTTTTTTTAAATCTGTGGAGGCAGTTCACCGTCTCCATTGAGAAAATATCGTACTGTAATAATCCGAATGATGAACCCGTAGTTCACTCAAGTACTTGTCCTTGAAAGCTGCCTGTTAGACATGCTAACATCGTCATTATACGGCTGACCTTTTTACGCAACTCCGTTAGCATATCTTGAAAACTACGAAGGTTGTCAAGGAAACCACTGGCTGGCATACTGTACCTCTACCACCTGCATACCGTCAAGTATGCAATTACCTCCTCAATTTGTAAGTATTAATGTCCTGTTAAAATGCATGTGCGTCAGACTGTGCAAAGATAATTTAAGATAATTGTGTCCTACCTTCATTTAAAAAGGGAATTTATTTGCCTAGCTATTATCGTTATTATTAACCCTCCGCTACACACGCGGAGTAAAATGCCGAGCCACTATTTTTAGTTTGTATTACTAAGAACTGAGTCCGCCTCTGTGGTGCAGTGGTTAGTATGATTAGCTGCCACCCCCGGAGGCCCGGGTTCGATTCCCGGCTCTGCCACAAAATTTTAAAAGTAGTACGACGGCTGGAACGGGGTCCACTCAGCCTCGGGAGGTCAACTGAGTAGAGCTGGGTTCGATTCCCACCTCAGCCATCCTGGAAGTGGTTTTCCGTGGTTTCCCCACTTCTCCTCTAGGCGAATGCCGGGATGGTACCTAACTTAAAGCCACGGCTGTTTCCTTCCCTCTTTCTTGCCTATCCCTTCCGATCTTCCCATCCCTCCACAAGACTCCTGTTCAGTATTGCAGGTGAGGCCGTCTGGGTGAAGTACTGGTCATTCTCCCCAGTTGTATCCCCCGACCAAGAGTCTGAAGTTCCAGGACACTGCCCTTGTGGCGGTAGAGGTGGGATCCCTCGCTGAGTCCGAGGGAAAAGCCGATCCTGGAGGGTAAACAGATGATAATGATGATGATGATTACTAAGAACTGACGCCACTCGTTAATTTGATATCTTGTGTAATTTCCTGACACATTCGTTCGCACTCTTTCAGTTGATCCAAATGTAATCGACTACTATAACTTGGAAAAAATTCTCTAACACATGGACAAATAATGGAAATATCGATTATTATTATTATTATTATTATTATTATTATTATTATTATTATTATTATTATTATTATTATTATTATTATTATTATTATTATTATTATTTTCACTTCAGTTTTCTAGCATTAATGAAATAACCATCAAGTAGAACATTATCATGAACTACAGCAAGACATTGCTGCCCATAACCTTCAAACATGCATCTGCCTTCGCTGCATGATGTAGCGAAAATGCTACATTCATATTTCATGATTTTTAGTAATAAATATTATAAATTGAGCATTATCAGACATTTTTGCTAAAAGAGAAATACCTTGTGGACAGCACAGTATTTTTTTTATACACTTCAGTCTTCAGCGTATCACCCAGAATGTTATTTCAACAGCACTCATACACATACAGCCGCCATGACACATGTCCAACTGCCATAGACAAAGATAACATAGCTCATAGGTGGAGAATATGATTACATCTAGCCCTATGAATGATCACTTTTGGAAGTACAGATGTCAACGATATTATGTGCATAGTTAGATGTGCCATCTTTTAGCATGTTACGGAACTACAACAAGAACAATATTATGTAGCGAAAACGCTACAATATGCAGTGTACGGTTAAGCCCGTATACCTACATTCGGAGATGGCATTTTTCAAAAATCAAGAAATGCCTGAGGGTATTGAACCAAGGAATACATTTCAGAATGAATTATGTAAACAAGTTATAAGTTAATTTGCCTAGGATTTGAATAAAAAACGAAAACAAGTAAAGAAACAAGCGATTTTCAGCTGTTTATTCGGGACTCCATTTATGCCGGAAGTGATGTTCGATTTTTTTCTTCTTTTTTTTCTTTGATAGAGCTATTCAAGACTCACAGTCTGAAACCTTTCCGGGCCCTTTAGACCTTCCTTCAACTTTCAGGACAATTGAGGAGATTGCTTAACCCCTACTTTGTCTGCTAAACAATGTTTCAATATTTAAAAGTGTTTGGCCTTAACGTTACTATTTTGAGATACTGTATCTAGACTTTAATATGTTGTATACCACTCCTCAAAATTAATCTATTCTGAGTTGTGATGGTCAACGATATGATAATTAGGGCCCGAACTTTTTAAAAATGCATATGCGCATATGTTAGTGCATATACAAGCGTATTTTTCTCATATGTGTGTGATCGATTATCCACGATTTATGAACGTAATGAAAAGAATAATGAACTCTGTATGTTGCACATCACTTGGAAACATGAGAAACTTTCCCTTATCAAGGAAAGTTCTTTCAGTGTCGCAATACAAGTAGGTAGATGTATAATGACGCTTTTCACACCAGCAATTTCCTTCTATCCGATATTCCTTTCTTCTTCTCCTTGCAGTAGCCTCCCAAGGTTTGCTTAAACAAGTGCGTTCATCTGTTAACTTGCCCTTCGTCTATTGCAGTGTTTTACCAAATTAAACTGGATTAAACTGTAAAAACTCCTAAAGTCTTTGCCAGAAGAACGTTCCAAACAGTTAGTGCCGGTATACAAGTATCACCCAATTACGTTCGTCGACGTAGAACGATCATTTTCAGCGTATCAATTAATCCTGTCCGATAACAGAAAGTCGTTGACTCCCGAAAACATTAAAAATGGTTGAAACCTACTACCATGCATCATTTTTCAAGGAATGAAACTTGTTTATCAATTTAATAGTCAGTTCAAATTAAATAATGTGTTTGGTAATTGTATTTTGTTTTATTTTTAGTGCATATGTGCATGCATATTTTTGGAGGTTTTAGTGCATATAAATCCGGGCCCTAATGATAATCGACGGTCTCCAATCCAAATAAAGTTTGGGGGTATTTCTGCAAAGGGCAGTGAAGTGCCGGCCGGTTGGTAACCCTACAACTTGATGTGTGGGTAATAGGCTGCTATAAGGGGCACACTCACATAATGTTTATACAGCGCCCTGATTGCTCAAGAGCACTCTAGGTCGCCTGTGATTTAGTACTTATCGATTGTTTAAGAGCCGCCAACCGCTGCTGCAAGGGGAGGCCTTGTCTCCCTCACCCCCCCCCCCCCCCCCCCATCTCGAGTTACCGGCTGAGCACAAGCCTGATGAAGCCGTGATTCCAAGCTCCCAACCAACTCACTTTAAAGATCGGTGCAGAGTTACCGAGGAAAATTAACCAATATCCGACACATTTACTGCCTGAAGGAAAAAATATACCCTCGACTTCTGTCCTCGTAACACGAGATTACATTCCAGAATGTATTAGAGTTCTACCATCTAGCCCAGGTTTAATAATAACAAAATAGTGATCGACGGCAGATCTATAGTTGGGCCCACAAGAGGAGTCTGGCGTTGTCATAGTTACCTCCATCTGTGGCGTTTCACCCTTTCATACAGACCGAATACAGAGGTGCCAACTTTTACGGATTGTCCGTAATTATTACGGATTTTACCTCACGATTACGGAATTACGGTTAAAGGGGAAGTTATTACGGAAAAGCTGACATTATCACAAAAAAATAATTTTCTACGGGAAGGAGAAAAGAAGGAAAAATAATCAATCCTTTCGAGCGTTTCTCCTAAATCCTCCTCGTTTCAATGCTTGTGAGTTGGCAAAGATACTTATTCGATCGTGACTTCATTTTGCTACCTATAAGCGTTGTAAAATTCATTGTGAATGTAGGAGCTGCTCTTCTCCACTACAAATCCCTCAGTAATCTTGTATTTACCGAGCTCGATAGCTGCAGTCGCTTAAGTGCGGTCAGTATCCAGTGTTCGGAAGATAGTAGGTTCGATCCCCACTGTCGGCAGCCCTGAAAATGGTTTTCCGTGGTTTCCCATTTTCACACCAGTCAAATGCTGGGACTATACCTTAATTAAGGCCACGGCCGCTTCCTTCCCACTCCTAGCCCTTCCCTGTCCCATCGTCGCCATAAAACCTATCTATGTCGGTGCGACGTAAAGAAGAAAAAAATCTTGTAAAGTGTACCTGACAGTTGACAGAAAGATAGAGAATGAAGTGGGGCCTACATTAAGCATATCTGCACTGGAATCGCTTATGTTATCACAGTGAGAAGGATGCTTCAAAAACTACATTGAAAAGCAGCTGCTGCGTAAGAAACAAGCTACAAGGAATGGGCAGCATTTAAATTAACATTTTATGTAATAATCCTAGCGGTGTAGCCTATGAAGTTCTACCTGTTTTATCACAGAACTTACAGGTTGTGTGCAAATTTTGTGTAATATGATATAATTTCGAATAGATTGCTAGGGGGTAGGGTGGAAGGGGTGTCATTATCGATAAGGAAGGAGCATGCTTTGGACTTGACTATAAATTTTTCTCGGGGGCGGGAGGCGATTACTGATAATCCAATTCTAAGGTTGGCACCTCTGCGAATATTTAATCAACTATGTAGGCCGTTCCTAAGCTCGTGCTAATAATTGCTGCATTTTAGACAGAACACGTCATTGCCGATAAATATCACATTTCATAATCACTAAACTGACAATAACCCACTAACGTGGAAGGATCATGTTGAATCTATCTGTGACAAACTGATCCCAGCTATTGGCATTTTAAATAGACTGAAATACAAAGTTTCTCATGATTTATTGAAAAGTATTTTCCAAGCGCTAATTGAGAGCCATATTACTTATATGATCCATGTATGGGCATGTTTTTTTTTCTTTACGTCGCAACGACACAGATAGGTCTTATGGCGACGATGGGATAGGAGAGGCCTAGGAAGTGGAAGGAAGCGATCGTGGCCTTAATTAAGGCACAGCCCCGGCATTTGCCTGGTGTGAAAATGGGAAACCACGCAAAACCATCTTCAGGGCTGCCGACAGTGGGGCTCGAACCCACTATCTCCCGATTACTGGATACTGACCGCACTTAAGCGACTGCAGCTATCGAGCTCGGTTATGGGCATGTTGTACTAAGGAATTATTCACTAGAGTTGTTATGCTGCATAAAAGAGCATTGAAAATACTTTTTAAATTGCCTCTGTTAACTCCTACTGAACAATTGTACAGACTGTTCTCTCACTTGATAGCCTACGACAGAAATCTTCATTGGTTATGATATATAAAATTATTCGTAATTTGGCACACTCAAATACATCATGTAAAACAAATTCAGTAATTCACAATTATAATACAAGAAATGCTAATAATATCCACTGCACTGTCATCCGTTCAAATAAATATGGAAATAACTCCATATGGCATTATTCTGTTAGTCTCTACAATAAACTGCCGGAAGATATAAAGAACGCCTCTTCAATAAAAATGTTCAAAAAGAAGTTAAATAATTATCTTAAGTAGAGAAAAATGTAAATTTAACGAATTTTGAAACTGACTTTTACATTTTCTTTCTTGTATATTTAGTAGTTGGTATGACTGCTTGTTTACTCTTACAGTGTATCATTATGAAACAATTCAATTATATAAAAACAAAACATATACCGGTACATATGATTATTCTATAGGATATATTAATATTTTATGAAACTAACGTAACTTATGTGTGATATGTAGTACTTAGCTCTATTCATGTAACCAAAATTACTATTAACTGAGTTGATATATCAAACTTGTATTACTGGAGTGCATTAATTTACTTTATAAATACTCTGGAGCCATAATATAGAATGTACTGCACCACAGCGAGCTTTAGCTCAGGTGCCTCAGTTAAAAAATAAATAAAAATAAATAAAAAACATATTAAATTAGAGAAAGAACTCTACAGCTAGCCACTGACTAACTTACAAAAAAAAAAAAAAAAGAAACTAACAACGAAAATAATATTAAGAAAACCAACAACAACTACCACTCTGAGTAATATCACAAAAGCGACAGAAAAGGGGAGGTCACGATGTCCGCATCACTGAGTTTGTTCATACTTTGTATACACACACACTGGCAAAGTAGTAGCGCACAACTCCCAAAAACTTTCGAAAAAAGCGATTTTGAAAATGACAAAAATGTTACGAGAGGGAACGGGGTTGGTCGAGAGGTTAATATTCTCTACTTCAGTCATGAAGATGGTGTCACGCTGCTACCAGCTTTTTAACGCCCCCCCACCTTTTCCCCCTTTATTTTCATCTATTACAAATGTATTTTCCCTATTACTGTCAAAATAGATTAAAACATTTTCTTTGCCAATAATTCGACCTTTTTTTTAATCTCTACAGAGTCGCCGAGATCCAGTAAGCGATTTATACAAAGAAGGGGCTCGACGTACGCCATGGCCCTTTTCAACTGTTTATATTTTGTTGTTTGCTCTCCCGAGAGCTCGTTTGCACTTTGCGTAACTTCACATTGAAAAACACTTTCGTTCGAACATAATTCAACATGCGAAATCTCCATGCCGATGACCACGTCTGGTTACGTCGCAAACAACCGTTACACGACACAACGCGGTCCGACAGTGATTATCTGCTGCTCTCATTCGCAACACGAGGAAAAAGGGGATCAGGAAATGTCAGGGGAAATAAATTTTTCTTTGCTAGTGGCTTTACGTAGCACCGACACAGATAGCCTAGATCTTATGGCGAAAGAACGACCTAGGAGTGGGAAGGAAGCGGCCGTGGCCTTAATTAAGGTACAACATTTGCCTGGTGTGAAAATGGCAGAGGTGCCAACCTTTGAAGTGGCTTTTAAGTAATCCCTACCTCCCATCAGAAAGTTTCCGAGTCAAATGCAAATATTTCCTCGATAATGACAATCCTTCTTCCCGTCCCGACAGAAATCTATTCTAAATTACATCATATTGTACAATACAAGTTGCACATTATCAGTCAGTTCTGTCATAAAACATTCTTTACAGCTTTTTTTTCCGCAAACAGCAGCTACTTTTCAATGTGGATTTTCTAGATGCGTCCTTCCCTTTGTAATGATATTTTCGTCTTCTGAACAATAAATAATTTCAGTGTAGAAGTTCTTAATGTAGGCCTGAATTCCTTTAGTTTTTTCCTATTAACACCGAAAACTCATTCTGTGGGAGAGTTGCTTCAAGTACACTTAATACTGCAATAATACAACATTACATTTTATAGTGGAGAAGAGCAGAGTACAGCTCCTTCCTTTACAATGAATTTCACAACGCTCACGGGTAGCAAACTGCAGTGATGACTGAAGTATTGTTGCCAACTCACAAGCATTGAAACGAGGAGGATTGAACAGTAATCCTCGAAAATATTTTTTTTTCCTTTTCTCGTGACAATGTCGCTTTTCCGTAATAAATTCCCCTTTGACCGTAATACCGTAAACGTGAGGAGAAACCCGTAACTATTACAGATAATCCGTAATAGTTGGCACCTCTGAAATGGGAAACCACGGAAAACCATCCTCAGGGGTGCCGACAGTGGGGTTCGAACCCACTATCTCCCAGATGCAAGCTCACAGCTGCGCGCTCCTAACCGCACGGCAAACTCGCCCCGGTACCTAGCAGTTTTAATTGCTGCATTGATGGGTTGAAAGTTCCTTACCGGGACCACTGTAAGTACCGTATGGTTCCAGTGTATGGGACCTCGAGAACTGGAAACAATCCAAAGAAAAGCAGCTGGATTTGTTCTGGGTGATGTCCGTAAAAAATAGTAGCGTTACGAAAATGTTGCAAAGTTTGGGCTGGGAAGACTTGGGTGAAAGGAGATGAGTTGTTCAACTAACTGGTATGTTCCGAGCTGTCAGCGGAGAGATGACGTGGAATGATGTTAGTAGACGAATAAGTTTGAGTGGCGTTTTTAAAAGTAGGAAAGAACACAATATGAAGATAAAGTTGAAATTCACGTGGACAAATCAGGGCAAATATTAGTTTATAGGAAGAGGAGTTAAGGATTGAAATAATTTACCAAGGGAAATGTTCAATAAATTTCCAAAGTCTTCGCAAGTATTTAAGGAAAAATTAGGAAAACATCAGATAGGGAATGTGCCAGTTGGGTGACTGCCTAATGCAGATCACTGGTGATTGAATATAGGCTACTTGGAATACCTAGAAGGATGGACACGTGCGCAAAACCATTGCGCAATGGGACATTACGAAATAAATGAATTTGGGATTCCCTCACCATGCGCCTGGATATAATTTCACTACTACAATTTACAAGTGAAACTACCGTATGCTGTAGTAATTTTCCCCCCGACCTTCTACCCTTTAATTTTCCAATTATCAGAACCTATCGCGATTACGCAATTACGTGGGAATTCATATTCCTATAGATAATCCGTTATACTATAGTGTATTGCATTTACTTTTGTGCCAAGGAGTTGTCCGCCGCACTCACTGCATTACAATAGATCTTGATGGCCTTGCCTGGTCTCACTGCAGTTGAACTCGCCACCGCAAACACATGTCACAGCCCCCTGAGACCGTTCAAACGTATGATTCGGTTATCTCAGGCGCATCAAAACGCAATCAACATTGTTACAGGGGAGGTGGGTGTGGAAAAGATGTATAAGACTGACACAGAATTGGCTCTTGTTAATGAACTGTCCGTAGCAGAAAGTGCTGGAAACCGTGGTTTCGATGCACCAATCAGTTGCTGCCCCATGTCTGCGCGTCTCCCTAGTACGTATCTGTGTCATTACGTGTGAGTTAGCGGGAGGAGCGGACGTGTTTAGTAACCAGAGAATTTTAACACAGAATGGTGCTCACGTTAAAACAGCTCATGTTCATTGTCGGCTGTTATGCGATGCACGAATCGAGGGAAACCTGTGCCGAACTCTTAATGAGATAACAATAAATAATCTGGGATATGCAGATAATACTGTTCTGCTTGAAGATCTGCAGACATTGCTAATTGCGTGGTCGAACACACTGCTGCAGCAGGTCTACGTTTAAACATGAAAGAGACCAAAATAATGGTCATAAGCAAACATGACAATAGTCCGCCTCTGTGGTGTAGTGGTTCGTGCGATTAGCTGCCAACCCTGGAGGCCCGGGTTTGATTCCCGGCTCTACCACGAAATTTGAAAAGTGGTACGAGGGCTGGAACGGGTTCCACTCAGTCTCGAGAGGTCAACTGAGTAGAGGGGGGTTCGATTCCCTCTTCAGCCATCCTGGAAATGGTTTTCCGTAGTTTCCCACTTCTATTCCCGGCAAATGCCGGGATGGTACCTAATTTAAGGCCACGGCCGCTTCCTTCCCTCTTCCTTGTCTATTCCTTACAAACTTCCCATCCCTCCACAAGGCCCTTATTCAGCATAGCAGGTGAGGCCGCCTGGACGAGGTACTGGTCATCCTCCCCAGTTGTATCCCCGACCCAGAGTCTGAAGCTCCAGGACACTACCCTTGAGGCGGTAGAGGTGGGATCCTTCGCCTAGTCCGAGGTAAAAACCGACCCTGGAGGGTAAACAGATGATGAAGAAGAAGAAGAACTTGACAGTAGCTGGAGAAAGTCCAACGCTTTATCTCGGCAGCGTACTTGATCACAGCTGTTGAAATTAGTTCCCGAAATAAAGAAGCAAGGACTGCATTCAAGAGAATGAGCAAACTTCTCTGCAACAGGGATTTTAAGATCAATCTCCGTCTTTCTGTCTTATGTTATGGTGCCGAGACTTGGACCCTAACAGAGAACACCATTAAAAAAAAACTACCATCTTTTGAGATGTGGTGTTACCAACATGTGCTCAGAATATCATAGGTTGAGAGAATACGTGACAATGAAGTATTCCAACGTCTGAACAAAATGATATCAGCTAAAAGACACACGTTTAAAGCTTTCTGCTGTATGAAGACTGTCTATAAATTGAAGAATGCAACGGGCAACCCATACTAAGAAAAAGCGATTTTCTAGACTTACCAGAAGGAAGTTTTCTACACAAAAGGCTAATTACCAAAGCCATAATGAACAAGGTACCAGAAGAAATTGCAAATAGGTTAGAGATTCCCACAAACTGAAATATATCAGTGACTCCAGTGCAGCAGTTGCTTCGATATTATGCTTCAGACTGTTGTCCGACTCGTTGGCTGAATGGTCAGCGTACTGACCTTCAGTTCAGAGGGTCCCGGGTTCGATTCCCGGCCGGGTCGGGGATTTTAACCTTAATTGGTTAATTCCAACGGCCCGGGTGTTTGTGCTGTCCCCAACATCCCTGCAACTCACACACACCACACAAAACACTATCCTCCACCACATTAACACGCAGTTACCTACAAATGGCAGATGCCGCCCAAACTCATCGGAGGGTCTGCCTTACAAGGGCTGCACTCGGCTAGAAATAGCCACACGAAATTATATTCCAACTATTTTTTGTGTAATTTTAGGAGACTATGTGCACGAGTGCATGAAAAGAGTGTGCAGAATTGTGCAAGGAGTTTATGTTGCCAAGGCAGCATTAGCAAGGCATTTACCCCGCAGTATAAGAATGCCCGAAAATCATTCAAGCCTTATATCAGTTATCACAATTGTCCGGTATTTTAGAAGCCTTAGAATGCATTCATATAACAATTGTATGTTGTGATATATCCGACCATTCTCTTAATTTTCAAGCACACCCACATTACATTCAAATTAAGTCTATAATAACGTTTGTCTCGTATTAATTATAGTAACGCTTTTCGTTGCCTCTTACTGCACACATTTACGTCTTAGCGGTCTCCGCCAACCATAACCTATAATAATGTCAACCATGTGTGACAAAATACAGTTCCAATATACCGCTCCCACCGCTGTGTGTAAAGAAACAAAAGACAGTCACTGCCAAATGCGTTCAGAAATGTCACGGAAACGTGTTATTTGTCTTTAACCATTATTTCGTAACAACCGTTGGAAATGTGTTCGTGAAACAGGGGACTTTTAACCGAAGTGTTAAATTAACGACATCTGTTAGTTAACATTTGTTAAGTAAAATTTAACACACAGTTGAAGAAAATGGGCAATAAAATAAGACACTTGAGTACTTTGGCCATATCATTCGAAATTATAAGTATAGACACCTTCAAGTTATCTTGCCCTTGAGGCAAGCAACTCAATGTTGAAAACAACCTAGGGATATGAGCTACGAATTTTAGGTTAAAAATGAAGTACGTGAATATATTCTTTATTTATTTCTAAAAATTACAATCCTTTTTCTTAAACGTCGTTATCCGGTCGATTAGATCGTAAGTAGCTAGCTAGAGCAACGCATCAAGCCGGCCGTGATTAGATTAGCAGGTTGCCTTTTTCTACCACTACGAGCGCTAATGTGAGTCAATGCAGGGTTTCACTTAAGGGGAGTTGGAAACCAAACAAATTTTAAAAAATTACTTTTTCCAAATGTTGCCTCATTCAATAATTTGTATGTTGATTAAAATGGTGTATAATTTATTTTAATACGACACATGGAAGCATTTTAAAGAAATGTTTTAAAAATATCAATGAATAAGTGTCAAACTGGGCAACTTAGACATGTTTCTTTTTGAAAATATAAATATCTGGAACCCTTTAATCTAGAAGGCTGTGGTTTTCACTGTTCTATTCTTGAATGTTATGCGCAGAGGTTTCCGGCACTGCCATAACAAACATTTCAATAGTTTCGATTAAATAGATTTGCATTTTAGGCACTGTTGTGAGTAAATCTGTGAGTGTGCATTCCGTTTTACTTTGAAATCATATTCTGAAAAATGACTTTTTGTCACATGTTTGACCCATTATCTCAGGAACTACACTGGATAGGCAAGTTCATTGTTTGCAGAGAGTCGTCTTGTGCCATAATACAGCTACTGAACCAGATAAAAGCATTTCACATGTATAGTTTCTGATTTACATACATTTTAATGACATTTTTTTTGTAAAAGATTTGGAACTTATTCAACAAATTCATAACTTTACAATCGTTTGCTCCAATCACTCCATCCTGGTCCAGTAGTTATGGAAACAGTGCAAATATAAGTAGTAAAAGTATCAAAGCTCTAAACTTAATACTTAAAGAGATAACGGGGCATCTTTTCTGTCAAATTAACATTATCAAGATAGCACTTTCCGACTCCCCTTAAGCCCTTACAACTACATTCGACGTGAACATTTTTCAAAAAATAAAAAATCGCCTGAGGGTATTCAACCAAGAAACACATTACAGAAAGGATTATGTCTAGGATTTGAATAAAAAAAGGAAACAAGTAAAAAACAAGCGATTTTAGGCTATTTTTTCCGGAAATGCATTGAGGCGGGAAGTGAGTTTCGCTTATTTTTAAATTTGATAGAGCTATCCAAGAATCACAATTTGAAATCTTTTCGGGTCCTTTAGCCCTTCAAGTTTAGGCACAATGAACGAAATTGCTCAACTTCCACATTTTTCGGAGGATAGGGCCCAAATATTTTAGACATTAAAACGAAGGAGGGAGAAGGAGGAAAGGTTCTTTTCCGAGTTGATGAGAACAAGAATCAGATCGTCCTGATGACAGCCGATATCCAATGGTACAAGCAGAAGAGGAAGAACAAGAAGAACCATTGTTGGAACATGGAGAAAAATCTGGTATGGAACTTGGAAGTGAAGAGAGATATTACGTACGTCTATTTATCAAAAAATGCCGGGCTCAGTGGCTCAGACGGTTGAAGCGCTGGCCTTCTGATCCCAACCTGGGAGGTTCGATCCTGGCTCAGTCCGGTGGGATTTGAAGGTGCTCAAATACGTCACCCTCGTGTCGATAGATTTAGTAACACGTAAAAGAACCCGTGCGGGATAAAATTCCGGCACCTCGGCGTCTCCGAAAACCGTAAAATGTAGTTAGTGGGACGTAAAGCAAATAACATTCCTTCCAATAGTCTTTCATCCTTTCCCTATGCCGTTTCTTTCTGTCCTCAAACCACTTCGCACGAGGTTTCTTGTTCAGTCTTCCTTGGAATCCTTCCATACTTACTACACACTTGCTGTCCGACTCGTTGGCTGAATGGTCAGCGTACTGGCCTTCGGTTCAGAGGGTTCCGGGTTCGATTCCCGGCCGGGTCGAGGATTTGAACCTTCATTGGTTAATTCCAGTAGCCCGAGGGCTGGGTGTTTGTGCTGTCCCGAGCATCCCTGCAATTCACACACCACACATAACAATATCCTCCACCACAATAACACCCAGTTCCCTACACATGGCAGATGCCCCCCACCCTCATCGGAGGGTCTGCCTTACAAGGGCTGCACTCGGCTAGAAATAGCCACACGAAATTATTATATACCCACTTTCTAAAAATCTCTCTGTCCATAATTCTTCTCTCATATTGTACCTTTCTAATCTTCCTTTACTTCTTTAATCCAGCTAGTTGTTGCCTTTTTGTCCCAAAGGAACTTGAAAATCCTTTCTGTTAATTTGGAATCATGCATTCTATAAATATGTCCAAAAAATTACAATCTCCTTGTTCTTATGGTTTCTGTTATGTCTTCTATGTTCCTGCATATTGCATCATGAGATCTTAATTTCCATACATCTGATTATTATTATTATTATTATTATTATTAGTAGTAGTAGTAGTAATAGTAGTAGTATTTATCACGAAATTACTGAATTTTTCCTCAAAACGCTACAAGATACTACATGTGAAAATCAAAGTGGTGGGCTTAATGTTAAAATTCACCAGCTTTACATATGATAAAGCTTTAGAAGTAGACTAGAGCTGGTGAAATATTACCCCCACCGCGCACACCTTTAACGTGGGGATGTCTTCTTGCGTGTGTGTGGCTGTGAAGCTTTCAACTATTTGTTACACGAGCCTTGAATGGACGAGCTGTCCGCCATGACGCGGTCGTACAGGCGCCAACAGACGCTGGCGTCCCGGGGAGAATGTCGCCTCGACGCTAATTGTGGGACGCACGCAGACGCAGTTTTAATCAACACGCGACAATTGTAACAAACAAAATACCCTCTATTTCACACAGTGGGTACAGGAAGTCATACCACTGCTGGAGGATTACTAGAACTTACTTTTGATGTTATAGATAATAATACTATTATTGAAAATTTGACAACTGTAATGAAGAAAAGAATACTCCAGTTTTTTGGACACATTTATACAATGAATACAATAGACTAACTAAACAAATCTTCAACTTATTGAACAGTTACAAATCCAAGCCAATGTGGTTCATTGAAATTGAAACGGATATGAAAAACGCCGGTCCGCCTCTGTGGTGTAGTGGTTAGCGTGATTACCTGCCACCCCCGGAGGTCCGGGTTCGATTCCCGGCTCTGCCACGAAATTTGAAAAGTGGTACGAGGGCTGGAACGGGGTCCACTCAGCCTCGGGAGGTAAACTGAGTAGAGGTGGGTTCGATTCCCACCTCAGCCATCCTGGAAGTGGTTTTCCGTGGTTTCCCACTTTTCCTCCAGGCAAATGCCGGGATGGTACCTAACTTAAGACCACGGCCGCTTCCTTCCCTCTTCCTTGTCTATCCCTTCCAATCTTCCCCATCCCCCGCAAGGCCCCTGTTCAGCATAGCAGGTGAGGCCGCCTGGGCGAGGTACTGGTCATTCTCCCCAGTTGTATCCCCTGACCAAGAGTCTGAAGTTCCAGGACACCGCCCTTGAGGCGGTAGAGGTGGTATCCCTCGCTGAGTCCGAGGGGAAAACCGAACCTGGAGGGTAAACAGATGATGATGATGATGATGATGATGAAAAACGCCGGAATTAAAGTAGATACGATAGAAAATAGAACACGTTTCAGAGAAGTAACAAGAAAGGTAGCATTTCAGGAGAGAAATAAATTAACAACTGGAAGAAAATGGACTCAAGAGGAAAAGGAACAACATTCTCAGAAAATGAAGGAAGTTTGGAAATGAAGAAAGTTAATTGCAGTCCCGTAAGTGTGGTCACTATCCAGTATTCGGGGGAGAGTGGGTTCCAACCCCACTATCGGCAGCCCTGAAGATAGCTTTCCGTGGTTTCCCATTTTCACACCAGGCAAATGCTGGGACTGTACCTTAATTAAGGCTACGGCCGCTTCCTTTCCACTCCTAGCCCTTTCCCATCTCATCGTCGAAGCAACTTGTAAAAAAATTCAAAATCGAAAAAAAATACCGAAAACCATTCCCGTTGATTTTACTGTAATATGATAGTTATCATGAAATTTACGATACGTTAATTAATAATTTAGCCATGCTTTATCGAAATCTGTCCAGTCCTATGTAAAGAATTCCACTGTTAGATATTTGTAATACTTTGTTTTATATAAGAAGCATGAGTTTCCTTGAGAATCGCACAGTACAGAGCAGAACCAGAACAAACTACTAATGATTGTATATCCAATGTTGATTGAGTGGCTGGTTCAAAAACCATGTCGATACGGTTCGCTGATTGCTACATCCATGTAAATTCATGACCTGGGCAAGTCATTGGCGGATTTCTCAGCCACAAGATCGTATCTCGCCACCAGGTCAAGAGCTTAAAAGAGAACCTTGATTGTGTTCCATGCTTGTGCGTGAGAAACAAAACAAGTATTCTAAAATCAACCTTCATGTCCTAGTGGAGAATGACAAGAGTTTAATATCGTGTCTCACAACTTTTATGTGTTCTCTTATTAATGTTCAATCAACAGCTTGTTAATTATTACTGATTTCTTTAGAAACTAATATTATACTAACAAGAGTCGTTTTAACCCTTATCTGCCCGCTGTTTCAGTTTTGGTACATTACCGTTTACTGTAGGCTACTTAATTTTATCATACCGAGCTCGATAGCTGCAGTCGCTTAACTGC
Source organism: Anabrus simplex (assembly GCF_040414725.1). Taxonomy (NCBI): domain Eukaryota; kingdom Metazoa; phylum Arthropoda; class Insecta; order Orthoptera; family Tettigoniidae; genus Anabrus; species Anabrus simplex. Next base: position 70,954,786 of record NC_090278.1, on the reverse strand, counting down.
GGGCAGTATCCAGTATTCGGGAGATAGTAGCTTCGAATCCCACTGTCGGCAGCCCTTAAGATGATTTTCCGTGGTTTCCAATTTTCACACCAGGCAAATGCTGGGACTGTACCTTCCCAGTCCTAGCCCTTTCCTGTCCCATCGTCGCCATAAGACCTACCTGTGTCGGTGCGACGTAAAGCCAATAGCAAAAAAAAAAAAAAAAAAAAAATCATATCTCCGTTCATCGTTGACACTTTTACGATTAGTGTTTTATGCTCTGTATTTCTTGGACGTCTGGCTCGATGATTGAATGGTTAGCATGCTGGCGTTTGGTCCAAGCCGTCCGTGGATCGATTCTCGGCTAGGTCTTTATGTCGTCTTCAGCGTTAGAATTCATCTTTATCCTCATAGACGCGCAGGACAACTCGAAAGACATCCACCAGCCCTCCCCTCAATCAATCAATCAATCAATCAATCAATCAATCAATCAATCAATCAATCAATCAATCAATCAATCAATCAATCAATCAATCAATCACTACTGATCTGCATTTAGGGCAGTCGCCCAGGTGGCAGATTCCCTATCTGTTGTTTTACTAGCCTTTTCTTAAATGATCGCAAAGAAATTGGAAAATTATTGAACATTTCCCTTGGTAAGTTATTCCAATCCCTAACTCCCCTTCCTATAAACGAATATTTGCCCAAATTTGCCCTTTTAAATTCCAACTTTATCTTCATATTGTGATCTTTCCTACTTTTAAAGACAGCACTCTAACTAATTCGTTTACTGGTGTAATTCCACGCCATCTCTCCTCTGACAGCTCGGAACATACCATTTAATCGAGCAGCTCGTCGCCTTTCTCCCAGGTCCCCCCAGCCCAAACTTTGCAACATTTTTGTAACGCTACTCTTTTGTCGGAAATCACCCAGAACAAATCGAGCTGCTTTTCTTTTGATATTTTCCAGTTCTTGAATCAAGTAATCCTTGTGAGGCTCCCATACACTGGAACCATATTCTAAGTTGAAAGGAAACATAAAGCCAACGACTCAATTTTGAAACCAACCAAAATTGAGAACGAGTTGTCCACTTATTGCCTCCAACGAAAACTACAGTTATTTTGCCAAATTGGAGAAGGCGGTAGAGTTCAACCTTGATGTTACACATTTCCATATTTCTTTTCTTTCACAAATGGAAAAATGTATATTTCTGTTGTGCAGGATGGCCAGGATCTTCTTTGCTATCTTTCGGTTGCGTTCTGTTGACGTCTTCGTAGAAATCTATTATTATTATTATTATTATTATTTTAAACCGTTTTAATCCGTTTACCCTCCAGGGTTGGTTTCTCCCCTAGACTCAGCGGGGGATCCCACCTCCAACACCTCAAGAACAGTGTCCTTGAGCGTGTCCTTGTGGATACAACTGCGAAGGAGGACCAGTACCTATACCAGGTGGCCTCACCTGCTATGTTGAAGAGGGTCCTTGTGGGGGATGGGAAGATTGAAAGGGATAGGCAAGGAAGAGGGAAGGAAGTGGCCGTGGCCATAAGTTAGGTACCATCCCGGAGAAGTGACAAACCAAAGAAAACCAGATCGAGGATGGCTGAGGTGGGAATCGCACGAAGCCCCCCACCCCCCACTCCTTCCACTCAATCGACCGGCCCGTTCCAGTCTGCGTAGGCCTACCACTTTTCAAATTTCGTGGTAGAGCCGGGAATCCAACGAGGGCCTCCGTGGCTGGCAGGTATTCACACTAACGACTACACCACACAGGAATAATAATAATAATAATAATAATAATAATAATAATAATAATAATAATAATAATAATCTTCAGCTTATCGCAGTTATTTCTAGAATCGTTCAAGACTCGAGACAGCCCTCCGGGTGGAAAGGCAGCGGCTCATTATTATTATTATTATTATTATTATTATTATTATTATTATTATTATTATTATTATTATTATTATTATTATATCAGGCGGGTTGGCCGTGCGGTTAGGGGCGCGCAGCTGTAAGCTTGCATCCGGGAGATAGTGGGCTAGAACTCCACTGTCGGCAGCCCTGAAGATGGTTTTCCGTGGTTTCCCATTTTCACACCAGGAAAATGCTGGGACAGTACCTTAATTAAGACCATGGCCACTTCCTTCCCATTCCTAGGCCTTTCCTATCCCATCGTTGCCATAAGAGGTATCTGTGTCGGTGCGACGTAAGACAGATTATTATTATTATTATTATTATTATTATTATTATTATTGCTGAACATTGCGAAATGTGATACGGGTGAGGTGGGCCCCTAACAAAAAGGGGTTTTGCCCTGGCCGGAAAGTCTGTAGGTAAAACCTACTTCCTGTTAGTAGACTATTTAAAGATTTCTAGTGAAAACATGCTGTTTGCTATTTCCCCAACGAGTAAACACGGATATCCCGCAGGTTATACTGAAAAGTGAACGTGAAGTATTACTAAGTTAGATAGTAATCATGAAGGAAATGGTAGGAATTCCTCATAGCGTTCTGACTAGCGCACCGATAAACGATGACCCTGAATGGGTAATAACTAGAACTCGAAGGGGACAAAGTTGCGAACAGCTAAGCTTAATTATCACCTGCAGGTCGACTTGGCTGGACAGCTGAACACGGTACGGCGAGTTACAACGCTCAACCTTACACACTGCAACAAGCGGGGAGGAGTTTATGTATAGGCATAAGTGTGTTCTGCTACTTTCAACTCATATGATTATTTTTTTACTAGAAATATTTCCAGTTCTTTAATCCAACCTTCGCCTGGCTCAGCAGCTCAGCTGGTAGAGCGCTGGCCTTCTGACCCCAGCTTGGCAGGTTCGATCCTGCCTCCGTGCAGTGATATTGGAAGGTGTTCACATTTTTTGGCCTCGGTAGATTTACTGGCACGTAAAAGCACACCTGGGGAAACGAAATTCCGGCAGTTTGGCGTCTACAGAAACCATTATTATTTCTCTCTTTCCTAACTCGTTTACCCTCCAGGATTGGTTTTTCCTTTGTACTCAGCGAGTGATCCCACCTATACTGCTTCAAGGGCAGTGTCCTGGAGCGTGAGACTTTGGGTCGGGGGAGGACCAGTACCTCGCCCAGGTGGTCTCACCTGAACACGGGCCTAGTGGGGAGATCAGAAGATCGGAAGGGATAAACAAGGAAGAGGGAAGGAAATGGCCATAAGTTAGATACCATCCCAGCATTTGGCTGGAGAAGAAGTGGAAAAGCACGGAAGACCACTTCGAGGATGGCTGAGGTGGGAATCGAACACCACTATGCTCAGTTGACCCCCACTCGAGGCTGAGTGGACCCAGTTCCAGCCTTCGTACAACTTTCGAAACTTCTCGGTAGAGCCGGGAATCGAACCCGAGCCTCCGGAGTTGCAGCTAATCACGCTAACCACTACACCACAGAGCCGGGCCATATTTTCTTAGTAGAAATATTATCCGTTCTTTAATCCGAAGTTCAGAATGCATATTTCGTCGTGCTCAAATACGTCAGCCTCGTGTCGGTAAATTAACGTAAAAGAAATTCTGCGGGACAAAATTCCGGTACCTCGGCGTCTCCGGAAACCGTAATTACTGTACGAAGTTAGTGGGACGTAGAACCATTCAATATTCTAAAAGCGGATGCCTTGTCGATGCAATCACTCTTTCTTCATTAGGGACGATATGACAATTTCAATGTTTCATGCTTTATTGTTGCTTCTTTTTTCCCCAGTACTTCTTCATCTGCTCACTTTGTATTCTTTTCCTGTCCTCTGGCCATTTTGAGCCTGTTTTCTTTCCCTCCAGATCTTAGATTTTTTCCATTTTTAAAACTTTCTTTCTTAAAATCTCTCTGTTGCGTATTTTTCTATCATACCGTTTCTTTAGAAATATTTCTTAAAATCATGAATCGAGGTTGTTAATTTCTTGTTACAAATATATTTGAAGATCTGTTTGGTTAAACTGTTGTTATTCATACTGTATAAATATCCAAAAAAATATCAATCGCCTCTTCCGTATTATAATTATTATTATGTCGGACTCGTTGACTGAATGGTCGGCGTACTGGCCTTCGGTTCAGAGGGTCCCGCGTTCGATTCCCGGCCGGGTCGGGGATTTTAACCTTAATTGGTTAATTCCAATGCGCCGGGGGCTGGGTGTTTGTACTGCCCCCAACATCCCTGCAACTCACACACCACACAGAACACTATCCTCCACCACAATAACACGCAGTTAGCTACGCATGGCAGATGACGCCCACCCTCATGGGAGGGTCTGCCTTACAAGGGCTGCACTTGGCTAGAAATAGCCACACGAAATTAAAAATTAAATTATTATTATTATTATTATTATTATTATTATTATTATTATTATTATTATTATTATTATTATTATTATTATTATTATTATTTTACAGCGTTGTGCCCATCTGCGAAGCACGATAAAATTTATTTAACTGATGTCGACTTTTTACAACCAAAATTTCTTCATCTGGCCAATGAAAATTTTTCTCCGTTCTTCTGTCCATGATTTATTGGTTCTGTTACTCATTTTCTCAGCAAAATTATGGTTGTTGACTGCTTCTTTTTGAATTGGAGTCGATCTTTAATTTTCTGACTTCTTTTTGAATTGGAGTCGATCTTTAATTTTCTGAAAGTATTTTTCTCTTTGACTCAGCCAGTTGTTCTTGACGTTCATAGAGAGCAAGTTTGAGAATCCTCTTATTATTATTATTATTATTATTATTATTATTATTATTATTATTATTATTATTATTATTATTATTATTATTATTCTCAATCTGCTTACCCTCCAGGGTTGGTTTCTTCCCTTCGACTCAGCGAGAGATCCCACCTCTACCGCCTCAAGGGCAATTTCCTGGAGCATTAGAGTCTGAGTCGGGGTATACAACTGGGGAGGACGACCAGTACCTCGCCCAGGTGGCCTCACTTGCTGTGCTGAACAGGGGCCTTGGTGGGGGCTGGGAAGATTGGAGGAGATAGACAAGGAATAGAGAATGAACCAGGCGTGGCCTTAAGTTACGTACCATCCCGGCATTTGCCTGGAGGAAATGTGGGAAAACACAGAAAACCACTTGCAGGATGGCTGAGGTGGGGATCGAACCCACCTTTACTCAGGTCGCCTCCCGAGGCTGAGTGGACCCCGTTCCAGCCCTCGTACCACTTTTAAAATTTCGTGGCAGAGCCGGGAATCGAACCCGGGCCTCCGGGGGTGGCAGCTAATCACACTAACCATTATACCACAGAAGCGGTATTATTATTATTATTATTATTATTATTATTATTATTACCGGGCGAGTTGGCCGTGCGGTTAGGAGCGCGCAGCTGTGAGCTTGCATTCGGGAGATAGTGGGTTCGAACCCCACTGTCGGCAACCCTGAAGACGGTTTTCCGTGGTTTCCCATTTTCACACCAGGTAAATGCTGGGGCTGTTCCTTAATTAAGGCCACGGCCGCTTCCTTCCCATTCCTAGGCCGTTTCTATACCATCGTTGCCATAAGACCTATCTGTGTCGGTGTGACGTAAACAAATAGTAGAAAATTTATTATTATTATTATTATTATTATTATTATTTTGATTCGTTGTGCCCAGCTGTGGAGCGCGTTTGAACTTATTTTGCACAATGTTTCTTCTTCTTTTCTTCCCAATATCTCTTCATTTTTTCACTGTGTTCCTTTCTGCGTGTTTCTGTCCAGCCTGTATTTTTTCTTGTTGGTTTCTCTGCAAATTTATGTTTGTTTACTAAGCTTCTAAATTTCATTCTATCTTGAATGGTTTCGTCTTCAATTTTAATTGTTTGTTGGTGCATGTGCATTGATTAGTGTATAAGCTTTGTTTCCTGATTTGATTGTCATTAGCGAAATTCTTTCAGAAGGAGATGTAAAGTATAATACCGAATTTGTGATATTTTTTCTCACTGCAAAACCAGTGCCAAATTGTAATATTTTGTTAGGGAGGAGGGTAGCTGGTTTACCTTTATAAATTCTATAGTTTCCTGATTCAAAATGATTTTCGTCACTGTACCTAGTTTCTTGGAGAGCCAGAATTTGGATGTTGAGGTGGTCTAATGTGTCTGTTAAGTGCTTCAACTTTCCAATTTTGCGAAGCGTGTTGATGTTTAAAGTGCCAATAAAATGTTTTTCCTTTGGGCGAAGAGATTTGGGAAGCTCCGATACATTCCCGCATGATGTTCTCGGTCCCCCAGAATCCGATGACCGAGAAAACCTAGTATGAATACTAGGGCCTGGGGTAGTAGTATCATTAACTGACGTTGCCATCATGCTAGTAAGTTGAAGATAATGGGGAGATTGATCTTTGTCAATCTCATAGTTACAACTAAGGTATTGAGCCTCAGAGGTTGCCTCAAGATGTTTTCTGGCTGTGCCTGTTTTTGGTCCGCGAGAGGTATTTTATTTCCCTCAAGCCCTCCGGACAAGTCCGGCGAGCCCCCCGATCCGCCACCTGGGACGCACCCGATTATTATAACACAACCTGCAAAGAGAGACTGAAGAAGATGGGACATCGTTATAAAGTCACTCAACACCGTTATAACAGAACAAACGATGGATATCGTTCCAGGCAAAAATCAGGCAATACACAACTGTAATTAAACTAGAGGTATTATTACTTGGACCAGAATGTTGAACGAGTGGAAATGAATGAGAAAGGAAAACGAAAATACTTAGGAAAATAATGTATTTGCATGAAGAGAAAAATTGAGGACCTCTATGGCAATATAGAGAAAAATGCAGCCACAATGCAAAGACGAAGACTACAAAATGAAATGGCGTATGGCTTTTAGTGCCGGGAGTGCCCGAGGTCAAGTTCGGCTCGCCAGATACAGGTCATTTGATTGACGCCCGTAGGCGATCTGCGCGTCATGATGAGGATGAAATGATGATGAAGACGACACATACACGTAGCCCACGTGCCGGCAAAATTAACAAATTAAGGTTAAAATTCCCGACCCTGCCGGGAATCGAACCCGGGACCCCTGTAGCCAAAGGCCAGCACGTAAACGATTTAGCCATGGAGCCGTACACGAAGACTACAATTTTATGGTCACCAAAGAACGAACAATGACAGGCTAAGGAGATTTCTGATTACTTCTCCACATTAAAACACACCACCGGTTGCTGGAAGAGATACGATGCGATTTATGAAGCAGCAGAGGCAAGCGTTCAGCCGACGTATGGAAAAGTTCTGGGAAGAAAATAAAAATACTGAACCATTGTCTTAGATCTATAACTGACCAAATTCTTTAATAAAAACGTGGCGTAGAAAGAGGTTCTGGGGTACATGAAAAATCCACAATCTGTTTCCAGTCATTTAATAATAACAATGTTACTGGCTTTACGTCCCACTAACAACTTTTACGGTTTTCGGAGACCCCGAGGTGCCGGAATTTAGCCCTGCGGGAGTTCTTTTACGTGCAAGTAAATCTACCAACACGAGGCTGACGTATTTGAGCACCTTCAAATACCACCGAACTGAGCCAGGAACGAACCTGCCAAGCTGGGATCAGAAGGCCAGCGCCTCAATCGTCTGAGCCACTCAGCCCGGCGTTTCCAGTCATTTGACCGGGTCAGGAATGGAATGAATGAAGCCCCATCTAGCGGCGAGGATAAACATCATTTTTGGTGAGTTTATATACTTTAGGGATTTTCAGATAATATCTTACTGCAGTACCAAGGAACGATTTCTTTTATACCCTTGTAAGGCAGACCCCCCGATGAGGGTGAGAGGCACCTGCCATGTGTAGGTAACTGCTTGTTATATTGTGGTGGAGGGTAGTGTTGTGTGTGGTGTGTGAGTTGCAGGGATGTTGGGAACAGCACAAACACCCAGTCCCCGAGTCTAAGGGAATTAACCATTTAAGGTCAAAATCTCCGACCCGGCCGGGAATTGAACCCAGGACCCTCTGGACCAAAAGCCATGGAGTAGGACAACTAAGTACATTATAATATGCCTTAATCACGAAGAATTACGGGTGTCTAAGAGGCAGGGGGGTGGGGGGTATTCATTCCTTGCAGATCCATAAGAGTATTAGTGTTTTCGTAACATGGAACGATCTAGACCTGGTAGAGCTGGTTCTAACAGTTCTAAACAATCTGTACCGGATACTGCACTACAGTATTTCGCACGCAACCTACACAGAACACCTTTAACATATTTCTCGGAAAGGTGGCAGCCAGATAACCATCAGAGAGTCATGGCTGATCGGACACGACAGGTATTTCATATCACGAGATGGAACTCGAGAAGAAGGTAGAACTGGTTATTAAACAATGCTCCACACTTTACTTACTGGAAGAATTTCTACCTTACTGAACACGTCAGGCATAACAATACAAGGTGTCTTTGTTCGCGAGAGCAGCGCAAAAAGTTACCAACCAATAGACTGAAGAATGCTTCATGGTTCGCTACTAATTAACGGTGCCCAGATCCATCGCTGAGTGGTCAGTGACCTGGGTTCGACTCTTGGTCGGGTCGAAGAATTCTAGGTATGTAAAGGCGAGGGCAGGTGCCTCCGTGGCTCAGACGGTAGCGCGCCGGCCTCTCACTGATGGATACCGTGGTTCAAATCCCGATCACTCCATGTGAGATTCGTGCTGGACAAAGCGGAGGCGGGGCAGGTTTTTCTGCGGGTACTCCGGTTTTACCTGTCATCTTTCATTACAGCAACACTCTAGATTAACATTTAATTTCATTTGTCAGTCACTTGTCATTGCCCCAGAGGAGTGGGACAGGCTTCGGCAGCCGGCACAATTCCTATCCTCGCCGTTAGATGGGGCTTCATTCATTCCATTCCTGACCCGGTCCAATGACTGGAAACAGGCTGTGGATTTTTTTAAAAGGAAAGGGCATAAAAGACTCTGGTAAGACTTCAACTAGAGTATGGTTCCAACGTACGAAACCCTCACCAGGATTACTTGATTCGAGAACTGGAAAAAAGTACAAAGGAAAGCAGCCTGATTTGTTCTGGGTGATTTCCGACAAAAGAGTAGTGTTACGAAAATGGGAGTAAGGAGACGAGCTGCTCGACTACGCGGTATGTTCCAAGTTAGTGATGGGACTATCGAATGAAAACTACCGAATTATTAGATAGTCATCAACTACCGTTACAACCTATTGTTTCCGTTTGTATTCGGTTTTTCTTTCGGATCGCAAATTCGAATTGTTTACACCAGTCAGCGCTCAAATCGTTATGAAGTGAAATCAGAGTCGTTTATTATAAATATAAATATTTGACTCAAAGTTGTATAGTGGTAAATGCAATTTTATTATTGTGCATTTTATCAATAGATAATCATGTTATAGTTTTATAAATACTTTCCATATACTAAGCATGAATCTTTAATGATTGACAATTAACCTTAAATGAATGGAATTAGTTTTAAATTAATATGTGCACTATTACTTTGTCCTAGGAAAATGATGGGTTTTTTTTCATTTAGTTTAGTTTGCTGTACCATATTACTTTACTATGTGGTGTCATTACAATAAGGTGTAAACCTAACCTTCGGCTAAAATTACCTAACATTTGTTATCTTATGAACAGACAATCTTACATTCATTAACTTGTAGTTAGGGACACAAAAATGCATTTTATTTAAAATAAACCCGGAAGCTACACACGCAGCAGAAACACATTTTCACCTGAATAAATTAAAGACTGACAGACTTCAGAAAATTGAAAGGAGGATTGGAAGAACCTGCATCAAAAAAAGAAAATAGAAAGATGGACAGTGGCAGATAATCATCATCATCATCATCTGTTTACCCTCCAGGTTCGGCTTTTCCCTCGGACTCAGCGAGGGATCCCACCTCTACCGCCTCAAGGGCAGTGTCCTGGAGCTTCAGACTCTTGGTCGGGGGATACAACTGGGGAGAATGACCAGTATATGTTGATTTTTAAGTGTATACATAAACTTGAGTCTTGTTTTATTAACCCAATCAGTAATGTTGTTTTCATTAGGAATGGATTTAGTTTTCGTGGTCTTCATTGAATAAATGCTCTTTAGTATATATATATATATATATATATATATTTTTATTATCATTATGCCTCTTCTTCTGTACTCATGTGTTATAATGCACTTCATTTTTAATTTCAAAAACATAGGGCACACGGTCATCCCCTCGTATGCACACACCAAGGCTTGTTAGCTCTAACCTACCCTTGACAAGAAGGGTCCCTGAAGAGTGTTTACGAAGGCTGAAGAAAACAGGGGCGGAGAACATGTCCTATTATAAAGTGCAGTTAACAATACGGCTACTACACACCTCTTAATTAATGCTTACTTCATTAAACTTCGAGGGAGAGGCAGTAATGGCACATTTGTTTTACCTATCTTAGGATATATTCTTCGTTTGACATAAATATGTCTTATGGCTGGGGGGAGGGGGGGGGGGGGGGAGGTTGCATCCGAAAATTTGTGTACAGTAACGCAACAAGTTGTGTGAGACGGAAGTGTCACCATAACAACCATGCGGGCAGTGACATGTAACAAGCTTTAACAGCTTCATTTTAGATAAAAACCCGTACTGACTATAAAATCAAGTAGCGAATATTTAAGAATAACTTGAATATTATATTTAAGTACTCCGCCTATTCAATGCATATATAATTTATTACATCGTGTACATGTTTCTTCCCCTAAGAGACATCATCAGCTAGAATGAATTACAATAAAGTATCAGAATACAAAAATTACAGTATTAGATTGCAAATAAAAACCAAACCCCATGGCACCACAGCCCTTGAAGGGCCTTGGTCTACCCAGCGACCGCTGTTCAGCCCGAAGGCCTGCAGATTACGAGGTGTCGTGTGGTCAGCACGACGAATCCTCTTGGCCGTTATTCTTGGCTTTCTAGTCCGGGGCCGCTATCTCACCGTCAGATAGCTCCTCAATTCTAATCACGTAGGCTGAATGGACCTCGAACCAGCCCTCAGGTCCAGGTAAAAATCCCTGACCTGGCCGGGAATCGAAGCCGGGGCCTCCGGGTAAGAGGCAAGCACCCTACCCCTACCACGGGGTCGGCATTAGATTGGAAATACAAATGTAAAATATGTTTATATGCAAGGATATTTAAAATAAATTATTAGCAAACTTTGTTAAAGTTGCAAGTCAATAAACACAACAACAATAATCTTACGATTTTATGAATATAACTGTTAGTTCCCACGAACTTTGTCATCAAGCGTTTAATGAACAATTTCAACCAGTTTTATTGTATTGAATAGGCGGACCACTTAAATATAATATTTAAGTTATTCTTAAATATTCGATACTTGATGCAGGCAGTGATGTAAGGTTTGGTTCTAGGACATTTCGTACCACTTGACCGGCTGATTACCTGCGAAGTGTCAGCTAAAGACTTGAAAATATTTAGGAGAGGATATTCCGTACCACTTGAAAGAGTACGAAGATTGCTACGTGAAAACAATATCATGTCCGCCTCTGTGGTGTAGTGGTTAGCGTGATTAGCTGCCACCCCCGGAGGTCCGGGTTCGATTCCCGGCTCTACCACGAAAATTTGAAAAGTGGTACGAGGGCTGGAACGGGGTCCACTCAGCCTCGGGAGGTCACTCTGAGTAGAGGTGGGTTCGATTCCCACCTCAGCCATCCTGGAAGTGGTTTTCCGTGGTTTCCCACTTCTCCTCCAGGCAAATGCCGGGATGGTACCTAACTTAAGGCCACGGCCGCTTCCTTCCCTCTTCCTTGCCTGTCCCATCCCTCCACAAGGCCCCTGTTCAGCATAGTAGGTGAGGCCGCCTGGGCGAGGTACTGGTCATTCTCCCCAGTTGTATCCCCTACCCAAAATCTTAATCTCCAGGACACTGCCCTTGAGGCGGTAGAGGTGGGATCCCTCGCTGAGTCCGAGGGAAAAACCGACCCTGGAGGGTAAACAGATTACGAACGAACGAAAAGCGATATCATAATGAATTTATGAATTTGCACACCAATTGTCCACCGCACCGTTTGGCCACTACTGATATTAACCTTCCGTCCGGCTTAACTCGTATTCGTCTTTCGCGGTAGCCTAGCTACCTTTCAGTACTTTCCTGTTTCCGTGTGACCTTCAAGCCCATACCGCCCAGTTCATCGAATCTTTTATTTTACCTACTTGATAATGAAACAATGCAGTAGCTTATAAATATTCACAATAATAGTAATAGTATCGAGCCTCCGTGGCTCAGACGGCAGCGCGTCGGCCTCTCACCGCTGGATACCGTGGTTCAAATCCCGGTCACTCCATGTGAGATTTGTGCTGGACAAAGCGGAGGCGGGACAGGTTTTTCTCCGGGTACTCCGGTTTTCCCTGTCATCTTTCATTCCACCAATACTCTACATTATCATTTCATAGTATTTATCAGTCATTAATAATCACCTTCGGAGTGGCGACCTCATTGTAATAATAGCCTATATATGGTTCATTCATCCTCGTCAGGCACATTGCACCCGAACACGATGTACATTTTATATTTTATACTTAAAAATCGACTTTCTTATGATAATATTTATGCAAACATAAGTGATAAGTATAGTTTAAAAGGGAAATTATTAAAATAATATAGCCGGGCTGAGTGGCTCAGACGGTTAAGGCGCTGGCCTTCTAACCCCAACTTGGCAGGTTCGATCCTGGCTCAGTCCGGTGGTATTTGAAGGTGCTCAAATACGACAGCCCCGTGTCGGTAGATTTACTGGCACGTAAAAGAACTCCTGCGGGACTAAATTCCGGCACCTCGGCGTCTCCGAAGACCTTAAAAAGTAGTTAGTGGGACGTAAAACAAATAACATTATTATTATTATTAAAATAATATAGGTTTTCTACGGCAAATTGTAAATTATTCTTGTTTCTGATTTATAAAGCGTGTTTATCAGACTCATTACGTCCGCTGGCGTAGAAATGGACTTCCAATTTGACATCAAGTGGTACGAATAGTCCTGGCGTAAATATTATCGCAGGTAGATAACGACCTAGGTGGTACGAAATGTCCTCAAAAATCAAGTGATACAGAATGTTGGTGGTACGAAATGTCTGGACATCGTAAGGTATGGATAGATGGTGAGACGATGTTACCTAAGAACCGTGCAGGCTGTATCTTACGTCTGGTTGCCATTTGAAATTAGCAGCTGTTGATGTATGGCCATGCCCAAGAGACAATATGAGAGGAGTGTCTGTGTAAAGGCACTGTTTCCGCCCTAATAAAGTTGTTGAAAAACGCAAGGCAACGTATAATAAAAGGCACATGGAAAGTACCCATGATCGGGTATGCTAGTATGATTGGCCTATCCCACTAATGTTCTATTTGCTAATTACATGACTCATTTTCTCAAGAAGTACTTCATGTTACTTGATGAAACTTTTGCATATTGCTTTGTACTTGCTTCATGTAGTTACTCCTCTAGATTGATTGCAGTAGGCTGTTTTTATTAGGGGCTGCCTGCCCGCCGAGGCGGTAAAGGCGTGTTCGGTTCGACCGGAAGGACGTGGGTTCGAATCCCCCTCAGGAAGTCGTAAAATTTAAGAAACGAGATTTCCACTTCCGGAGGTGCATATGGCCCTGAGGTACACTCATCCTACACCAAAAATGAGTACCATGTTAATTCCTGGGAGCAAAGGCGGCCGGGCGTAGGGCTAACCACTCTACCCCATCACGTGCCGCGGTTAACAATGGTGGAAGCCTTTACCTTCCACTCCTCCAAGGGCCTTCATGGCCTGTACGGAGGTGACTTTGCTTTGCTTTGCTGCATGTTCGTGCATTTTACTTCAAACATACAAGCTATCTCTCTCTACCATTCTAGAGGTATAGTATCACAGGTGTATTATAGTTCCTGAGAAAACGGGTTATTTGTCTGAAAAAAGTAAGTTTTCAGAAATTGCAATTAAAAACGAATTTAAATTGAAACTCTCTTTGTAATAAAAACAACAGCTAAAACACGCCATCTTCTACATTATCCACTGCATCCTCTTCCTCCTCAAAGAGTTTTGGCAGCGAAAACAGCGAGAAAGGAAAGTACGAATTGTACGTGTATTTACTTTTGTACTGTTGTGCTAGTGTACCATTTATCTTGTGTCTTAATTATTACATCTCATAATGACAAGAGCTCAAAGGAGGGTACAAGAAAGCAAAAAAAAAAAAAAAGAAAGGAGATCGGTACTACAGAATTTGTCCCGGTGTATCAGAAGTTGCGAGGGAGGTTAGGAATGAAAGTTCACCCAGTTCTTCAATTTCACGCTGAAAATATCGCATGCACAACTTAAACATGAATAACAACTGTTGCGCCAGTGCTACCAACTTATGCAGCAAGGTTTCCACTAGAATTTACATTAAACCACAGCCTTCTATGCCTTATGGTTCTTGAGATATTAACTTTTAACTGGCCAACGGTTTATGAAATCCTAAAAAATGCCCTATCCATCTAATTAAAAAAATTCATCTAAATATATTTCCAGTCAACCAAATTTAATAAATCATATACCGAACTAATCAGCAAATTCCAAACAATGTTTTTGTATAAAAACATATATTTTTTAAAAAAATTAGCCATTAAGTAATTACTTCTATCTGGTGTGGATGGCTCATGGAATTTGATAATATTCAACTACCGCAATGCATGTGGACGAAATATTAAATGTATACAGAATATGGAAATAATTACCACCTTTGGAACAGACTCTCCTCGTATTTATGGTCATTCGATTTTCACAAAGAGAGAAGTGGTTTCTTTTTATACCCAGAAACTGAGGGAAAGATTCCATTTCTGGACAAGCATTTTGTTTCCCAGTGGGAGGTCGGGAAAACACAATGTTGTTGATTAAACTAGAAGTGTTGCACTCTACAACATTTACGCAATGTTAGCTGCTAACGATAAACTCGTCCACAGGGTAATTATGAAATATTAAGCTACAGGTGGGTGAGACGATATTTGCCTTTCGTTAGCAAATTTCCCTGTAGTAGAATACATCCCTGTATGTCGTATGAGGCTAAAATTCCTACAGGTACGAGAAGAGATATTTGCAACTCGTTAAAAAACGAAGAAGGAAAGGGTTGGGTTGGGAAATGCTACCAGAGGTGGAAAAACTTCCCTTACCTTGGCAGCTTAATTTCATCTGATGAAAGAAGCGAAAAGGAGACAAGAAGCAGAATAGCACAAGCAAAGAAAGGTTTCTGTAAGTTCATTGCTAACATACAGAGTCTCTCATATAAAGTCAGAACGAACGCATACTAAGCCTCCTATCTCCTCTCCTCTCTCTCCAAGCACCCGCCATGCCAAGTCAGCAAATTCTTATCCAGTAACCTGCCCCGCCAAGATATTCAACTCCTACGTCATCTGCAACGCCAAGAAAATAACCTCCTCTTTCCTAACCTACCTCGTCCTAAGCGCTGTAAATGCAATCAAGCGTCACGATTTTGAAGCAACATCGGGAGCGGTCATCACCTGGATGGGTGACCCTCCTCTTCTGACTACGTTGGGCTCCGTTTACGAAGTATCAACGTCTACCTCTCCAACCGCCCCGCAAGGGGCCAGGTCATATCCTGACCAGTGAAGACTTAGAAACTGCAAACCAGCTACAACCAGCAAAGTGAAGTCATCGAGAAAAATATGAAGAAAAAGCACTCAAGGCCCAAAACGAGGTCGAAGGGCTAAAATTCCTCACTGGTCCCTCGGGACCTATGAGAATAGCTGCTAGGTGTTAACAGCAGCTGTCTCAGCCGAACTTTGTCCTGGGTTATACAGGCATTGTATCTGGTAATCACATTCTGGCTTACACGAGTGAATTCTGCCACCGTAATGTTTCTGATTTCATTCGTAATGTTTTCTTTCAGTACCTCCAATGAGTACACTTCGATACACTTACTCTTTCAATTTACCCCACAAGTAAAAATCACACACTGTTAGATCTGTAGCACTGATCACTCTATCTGCAAACACTTCCACCGAGCTCGATAGCTGCAGTCACTTAAGTGCGGCCAGTATCCAGTATTCGGGAGATAGTAGGTTCGAATCCCACTCTCGGCAGCCCTGAAAATGGTTTTCCGTGGTTTCCCATTTTCACACCAGGCAAATGCTGGGGCTGTACCTTAATTAAGGCCACGGCCGCTTCCTTCCCATTCCTAGGCCTTTCTTGTCCCATCGTCGCCATAAGACATATCTGTGTGGGTGCGACGTATGGCAACCAGCAAACACTTCCGAAATTGTAAGAAGGGAATCTTCTGCTGTATGACCACGGACTGAATCTTGTTGATATCACCCACCCGATTTTTCTTTTTTCCTTACCTGATGGAAGAACATCAAACTGTCATCTTGGTACCTCTCTGCATTTTCTGGCTCATCTCGAAAAAAACTGCCCATTTATTCGCCTTGCACTAACAGCACACACGAAACAGCAATCTTCCTATCATAATGAGGGACTTCATAACCACCATTAGGATTTTCTGCACACCAATCGCGAGAGTTATGAGTAGGGCCCGGATATTTATGACATGCCATATTATTTTTCTTTATATTATTTTCATGCAAAATCTAAGTTAAGCATGATTTTATTTACGGTGACTAAAATTATACCATTTTAACGGACCATATAAAGTCATATTAAGGCTCTTTCAACGTTTTTCTTGTCATTTACGGGTAACTTTTCAGGTGACGTGAACGCTACTGATCCACGAAATATCACTGTAATATTTGTCACAATGTGAAAGGTTATCATTGATTTACTCAAATAAAGTCTCAAATCCCAGGTAGATTAAGAAATACCGTCGTTACTAGCAAGAAATATGAATACGTACTTACGAGCTGTAAACAGGAGTCCATCATGTTGCATATCGCTGCTCGCGCCGTCTTTTGTTTGTTTCTTGAGGTCCAGGGCTGGCACCGATGAATGGAAGTGCCATGTCTGCGGATTCTCATTATCTTTGTACATTTGTCTAGCGCAGACAGTTCAAAAAGCAAAATGGAGGTGAACAACATTAAGGATGTTTAGATATATTACTTTATTAAAGGAAAAGAGCATGATCCCTGGACCAATAAATCATTTCATGAATCAGGGCACAAATCCACAACTCGCCCTAACGAGATGTCATAGTATGTTCGTTTCTTCAAAATCTCCATTCTTTTTTCGTCCACACACTTTTCCAACCATTTCCAAATTCGTATGAATTTTGCGACTTACTTTGGAGTTAGAACGTTAGATTTCCGTCTGCAACCTTTCAAAAATTCAATAAAAATGTCCATAGGACAACCATTTCAAAAAAAAAAACCACTCACGATACCAAAGAACTTCCGTGAGCAAAGACATGACACACGAAAGTGTTGTGTTACACACAAACAAAACACGGAAGCCGTGCGACGCAGAAGATATTGTATGTACTTGTAACGCAGTAAAGTATGTATTGTGTAAAATTAAATATTTCCATTATTTCTTAATTTACCTGGGATTTGAGACTTCATTTGAGTAAATCAATGATAACCTTTCACATTGTGACAAATATTACAGTGATATTTCGTGGATCAGTAGCGTTCACGTCACCACTTTTCATTTCATATTTCATATTTCATGTTATGATCATACTTCCCCGTGAATTTTCGTATTTTTGTCCTTTTATTCCATTTTCACATATCTGCTTTCGGTCGTCTTAAAGACGGAATTTTCATATCTCCTAATTGTTGTCTGTAATTTCTTATCTTTCTTAGAAATATATATTTATGTGAATTACGAGGGTAAGCTGTATAGAAAGAGACAGATGCGTATAAAACGGCAGAATAGTTGAAATGGTTTATGGCTTTTAGTGCCGGGAGTGTCCGAGGACATGTTCGGCTTGCCAGATGCAGGTCTTTTGATTTGACTCCCGTAGGAGACCTGCGCGTCGTAGTGAGGATGGAATGATGATGAAGACGACCCATACACCCAACCCCCGTGTCAGCGAAGTTAACCGATTATGGTTGAAATTCCCGACCCTGCCGGAAATCGAACCTGCGACCCCTGTGACCGAAGACCAGCACGCCGGACAATTCATAAGTAATCTGCTAAGACATTCAACCTGGTTCACCAGCCTGATTGAGGGAAGGATGGAGGCCATAAGAAGAACAGGAAAACCAACAAAAAATGTATGACGGACAGTAAAGAAGTTAGCACTGGAGATAAATAAAATGCTACCCTCAAAGCACGTAAGGTTCAGGAGATAAAGAATAATAATAAGACTTCCCTGTGGTAGAATTCATCTCTGTCTCTCGTATGAGGCTCGTATGGGGTTCTCGATTTGGGATAGTGGAGTTTTTTTTTTGCTAGGGGCTTTACGTCGCACCGACACAGATAGGTCTTATGGCGACGATGGGATAGGAAAGGCCTAGGAGTTGGAAGGAAGCGGCCGTGGCCTTAATTAAGGTACAGCCCCAGCATTTGCCTGGTGTGAAAATGGGAAACCACGGAAAACCATTTTCAGGGCTGCCGATAGTGGGATTCGAACCTACTAGCTCCCGGATGCAAGCTCACAGCCGCGCGCCTCTACGCGCACGGCCAACTCGCCCGGTGGGATAGTGGAGTGGCAACCACGGAACCCCTAGCTGAGTTTGCAGTTACTTTATCGGAGTCCTCAAAAAATCTTAAGAAATTGTTGAATGGTATGGGTACTGTCATTTTTTTTTTTTTTTTTTTTTTGCTATTTGCTTTACGTCGCACAGACACAGATGGGTTGGATGAGATAGGAAAGGCCTAGGGATGGGAAGGAAGCAGCCGTGGCCTTCACTAAGGTACAGCCCCAGCATTTGCCTTGTGTGGAAATGGGAAACCACGGAAAACCATCTTCAGGGCTGCCGAGAGTGGGGTTCGAACCCACTATCTCCCCGATGCAAGCTCACAGCTGCGCGCTCCTAACCGCACGGCCAACTCGCCCGGTCTGTCGAAAACAAAAGTAATGGAGTGCAGTGGAACGAAGTTGCGTGATGCAGGAAATATGAAATTTGGAAATGAATTCTTAAAGGAAGTAGATGGAATTTTCACTTGGGGAGCAAAATAACTAACGATGACAGAAGTAAGGAGGACATAAAATGCAGACTAGCAGAAACGAGGAAGGTATTTCTTAAGGAAAGAAATTAGGAATTAGAAAGATGTTTCTGAAGACTGTCGTCTGGAGCGTGGCATTGGATGGAAGTGAAACATGGCTAACTAGCTCAGAAACGAAGAATATACAAGCTTTTGAAATGTGGTGTTACAGAAGAATGCTGAAGGTGAGATGGGTAGGTCGAATCATGAAGAGATGCAGAATTGAATTGGTGAGAGAAAGATCTGGCTAAATTTGACGTGAAGAAGAGGTAGGATGATAGGGCACATCTAAAGGCAGTTGGTTTCTGAGGGATATGAAAAGGTTGGCACAGGATAGGGTGGCATAAAGGACTGCATCAAACCAGGGATTTTCTTCTGATGACGCAGAGCAAAGTTCTCTGCGAAACGTAAATAATTTCCACCTTATTTTCTTGACACGGCTTAAGCCCAAAAGCCTATACCTTTTTTTTTTTTTTTTGCTTTACGTCGCACCGACACAGATAGGTCTTTTGGCGACGACGGGAGAGGAAAGTCCTAGGAATTGGAAGGAAGCGGCCGTGGCCTTAATTAAGGTACAGCCCCGGCATTTGCCTGGTGTGAAAATGGGAAACCACGGAAAACCATCTTCAGGTCTGCCGACAGTGGGGCTCGAACCCACTATCTCCCGATTACTGGATACTGGCCGCACTTAAAAGCCTATATCATGTCTCCACTATACGGACTGATGATCCAAACAACAACAACAACAACATTACCGTGTATGTCTACCCCTTAGTCCCGTTTTATGGCAATATTTTACGGCAGTATGCCCTTCCTGGCGCTAACGTCATTAATAACTTTACTATAAATTTTTTATATAACAGTATTCTAGGTTATTTGTTTTCACCTGTAACAACACGTTCCTTATATAACCCTTAACATTGCAAGTAACGTAATGAATGGTGGAAGGTTATTTACAGTCGTTATTTTTTGTAACTGAGACATAGGTAACGGTTACACGAAAATAACTTCTAACGTGGTCCCCAGGGCCGATGACCTAGATGTTAGGGACCTTTAAGCATCAAGCAGCATAAAGTGGTCCCACTGCCAATGACACGTGTCGAATATTTCTACTAGTTCCTGCACTTGACCTTGGTAAGGGCTCAGAATACCGACAAGTGGTTCCTTGAAGATAGTGACTGACTGGTCTATGAATAACGTGGTTAATCCCCACAGTTCAAACAAAGGCTCAGGTGACTGCAACATTTGGTCGGTTATCGTTTCCAGGAAAAGCTTTCTTCCCAGGTATATGGACTTCTATTATTATCCCTTTAGAAGTCACTAGACCACGAAGTAATACAGTTAGAAATAGCAAGCCTCAAATAATAGATGAAAAGGGCGGCACATTTTACATTTAACTCAGCGACCACAAACATAAAATTGCTCCTGGCGATTCTTTACCAATTAATATTGTTTTTGGAAGATCCTACTATGAACTACGAAAGTTTATTGAAACTTTTTTTCTGGCTTAGGTTGATGGGATATATTGTGTGGTATTCACATCTCTTTCGTTACAATCTCTCCAAAAATGTCTGGATTTTCGTGTACCACGTTTGGAAGGGTCTTCTCTTATAAAAGTTTTTATCTTGAAAGATTAGAGATTTTTATTGACTTGTTTATATGAAGCCGATGTAAGTTGGTTCTGTGAATTACGATTGCTAGTCTTGATTCTTCTATCATTTCTAGGTATCCGTAAAAACTGGGGCGTCTATTGATTACGGTGTCCAGTAAAGATGTTTGTTTAATGTATAGATCCTGTAATAGTGTGGCTCCTTTTATCGTTAGAGTTTCTACTGCGTAAATCAGTTAATGATTTATACATACATACACACATTTTCATTATAGACTGTTATGCCTTTCAGCGTTCAGTCTGCAAGCATCCGAGAATTTACTAAACGTCGCCACAATCCTCGATTTGCAACTAGTGTTGTGGCCTCATTTAGTTCTATACCTCTTATCGTTAGAAACCGAGTCTAACCATCGTCGTCTTGGTCTCCCTCTACTTCTCTTACCCTCCATAGCAGAATCCATTATTCTCCTAGGTAACCTATCCTCCTCCATTCGCCTCACATGACCTCACCACCGAAGCCGGTTTATGCGTACAGCTTCATCCATCGAGTTCATTTCTAAATTAGCCTTTATCTCCTCATTCCGAGTACCCTCCTGCCATTGTTCCTACCTGTTTGTATCAGCAATCATTCTTGCTACTTTCATGTCTGTTACTTCTAACTTATGAATAAGATATCCTGAGTCCACCCAGCTTTCGCTCCCGTAGAGCAAAGTTGGTCTGAAAACAGACCGTCTGGGAGCTAACTTTAAGGATTTATAATAATAAAAAATTGGTTGAATGCACAGCGTTGAGCCATTCACTTCAGAGGGTCCCGGGTTCAATTCGCGGTAGGGTTGGGGATTTTAATGGAGTCTCATTTATTCTTCTGGCTCGGAGACTGAGAGTTTGTGTTCGTCCCAACACTCACCTCTTCATATTCAGATAACACACTACACTACCAACCATCACAGAAACACGTAATAATGATTACATCCCTTAATATATGGTTGGAGTCAGGAAGAGCATCCGACCGTAAAACAAGGTCAAATCCATATGTGCGACACAGTTCGCATCCGCAACCCCACGGTGTGAAAAAAGCGGTAGATTATATTATTATTATTATTATTATTATTATTATTATTATTATTATTGAGGGGAGCGCCCACACTAAGTTCTGAATTCGTGAAACTATTGGGTTCGAAGAGCACCGTCGGCTGTCCTGAGAAAAGTTTCCCATTTTCACTTCCAGGGAAATGCAGACACACTTCCTATTCATAGGCTACAACTAATTTCTTCCCCCTTCTTACCCAATTTCAATAACCATTATTCATTTCATCAGCATTAGATCCTCAGGTGAGTTGACGTCAGGAAGGGCATCCGGCCGTAAACACTACCATATTCAACTCATCTCATCCCCGACCCCGTCTAAAGAAGACCAAGACGCGACCACTTAGGTATGCAGCCCGTGAAATCGGTGTCTCGTCCCGAGGTGATGCAGTTGCACGTACATTTTTAACGACATACAAGTTCTGTCAGTCTTAAATTCCTCCCAGTGCCAGGAATCGAATCCAAACCCCGGAGGAGGTGGACAAATTTATATACTTGATTGTTTCTCTACCACAGAATTACTGGAATCTCTTCTTCTCCTTCAACAATCAGGAATACTTGCTCTAGACTATGCCACTACACAGGTGGAGTTTTACAGTACTTTAATTGAATGTTCGCAAGTTAATTTTCGCCTTACCTAACTCCCACGCAACAGAGTTAAATATGTTCTTTATCAGTCGCTTAAATATGCAGAGTGGGCGTAACTGCTTTTAGAACGTACTTGCTGACGAAAGTACAATGGGACAGTACCGGGAGTTATTGGAGCACTTTAAGAAGTCACACGTTTCAACTCCGTATCAATATGAAACCTTAACATAAAAAAAAAACAAGGAAATGATTAGCAGGCGACTTAAAACAACAGGTATTGCATGTGGGTAATTGACTGTGAAAAAAAAAAAAAAAAAAACAATGAGTATACATAGGAAGGAGTAAATGTTTGCACACCTGGTAGTCATAATTGTTACGGTTTCAGGTCTTCAGGATCTGACATCGTAGGAGTCCCGTTGGCAGAAGAAAGAAGGAGTAAAAATCTTCCTCCCTTCCTTAATCTGTTTACCCTCCGGTATTGGTTTTCCCCTCGGACTCAGCGAGGGATACCACCTCTACCGCCTCAAGGGCAGTGTCCTGGAGCTTCAGACTCTGCTTCGGGGATACAACTGGGGAGAAGGACCAGTAACTTACCCAGTCGGCCTCACTGGCTATGCAGAACAAAGGCCTAGGTGGGGGATGGGAAGAATGGAAGGCATAGACAAGGAAGAGGGAAGAAAGGGACCGTGGCCGTACTGTAAGTTAGGTACCATCGCGGCATTTGTCTGGAGGAGAAGTGGGAAACCACGAAAAACCACTTCCAGGATGGCTGAGGTGGAAATCGAACCCACTTCTACTCAGTTTACCTCCTGTGCTGAATGGACCCCGTTCCAGCTCTCGTACAACCTTTTCAAATTTCGTGGTGGAGCCGAGAAGCGAACCCGGGCATCCGGGGGTTGCAGCTAATCACACTAACAACTTCACCACAGAGGCGGACAGAAGGAAAATCACCATCAGAATTGTCCGGCTCCATGGCTATGTGGTTAGCGTGCTGGCCTCTGGTCACAGGGGTCCCGGGTTCGATTCCCGGCAGGGTCGGGAATTTTAACCATCACTCGTTAATTTCCCTGGCATCATCATCATTTCATCATCATCCCGACGCGTAGGTCGCCTATGGGAGTCAAATCAAAAAACCTGCATCTGGCGAGCCGAACTCGTCCTGGGATCTCCCGGCACTAAAACCCATACGCCATTTCATTTTTTACCATCAGAATTTTGGCCGGCAGGGTGGAAGAAGTGGTGGTATACACCTGCGTGCCAATAGCCTAGATTCAATTCCAAAACTTTCCGCAGTGTTGAGATGGAGTGATACGTCGGATGGAGATGTACAGTTTTGAGCAGAACTCTGGGTGTTATTCGACGAAAGTAGCCTACATGCCGACACTAGGTTTCACCTCCCTATCTCATTATCAGTTCACCCATGGCTAGAGGCATGATTTTTTCGCATTGACGATAAACGCGACAAAAAATATTTTGAAGCGATTTTGAAATATCTTAACGAATTATAATGCAGTCAGTCTTACCAACCCAATAGTTTGCCGATAATACAGTACGAATAGCGGAAGCCTTTACCTTCATCCAAGAACCTCCATGGTCCCTATGGAGTTCACGTTCCGTTTGTCTCCTAGGGAACTATAAGAGGCAAAATGACCTGGATAAGGTTGTGAAATGGACAGTAGACAATGGTATGATGATAAACGGGGTTAAAAGTCAGGTTGCGCGTTTCGCATATAGGAAAAGTTCTCTCAGTTTTAATTACTGCGTTGACGGGGTGAAAGTTCCTTTTGGGGATCATTGTAAGTACCTAGGTGTTAATATAAGGAAAGATCTTCATTGAGGTAATCACATAAATATGATTGTAAATAAAGGGGTTGTAGCAAGGATGTAAAGGAGAGGGCTTATAAGTCTCAGGTAAGACCCCAACTAGAGTATGGTTCCAGTGTATGAGACCCTCACCAGGATTACTTGATTCGAGAACTGGAAAAAATCCAAAGAAAAGCAGCTCGATTTGTTCCGGCTGATTTCCGACAAAAGAGTAGCGTTACAAAAATGTTACAAAGTTTGGGCTGGGAAGACTTGGGAAAAAAGAGACGAGCTGCTCGACTAAGAGGTATGTTCCGATCTGTCAGTGGAGAGATGGCGTGGAATTACACCAGTAGACGAATTAGTTTGAGTGCTGCCTTTAAAAGTAGGAAAGATCAAAATATGAAGATAAAGTTGGAATTTAAGAGGACAAATTGGGGCAAATATTCGTTTATAGGAAGGGGAGTTAGGGATTAGAATAACTTACCAAGGGAGATATTCAATAAATTTTCAATTTCCTTGACATCATTTAAGAAAAGGCTAGGAAAACAACAGATAGAGAATCTGCCACCTGGGCGACTGCCCTAAATACAGATCAGTAGTGACTGATTGAGGCTGGATGTTCGGGCAATATTAGGCTAGGGCCGATGACCTAGATGTTAGACCCTTTTAAACAACTAATTTAGCTTGTAGTCTAAACCGCCTTTTCGTAATGTAGCGAGAGTGACATAACTTCTAGGGGTTCTGATAGGCCGGGCTCTAGTTATGCATATGTCATAACAGAACTGCTGTCCGGACTAGCGTGTACTTGTTACTCCCTTTAGTAAGTTTGACTTCTAACGAATAAATGTCTAAACATCCAGGCTGTAATTATGAATCAATCATTATTATTTATTTCGAAACATAAATTTAGATTGGGAACAGATCCATCCTTTGTCACGGATAACATATTTTTTCAGTAAACACCATTGTCACCTACTGCATATCAATATGAAATAATTTCCAAATACCTTAATTAAAATAACGTTTAGTAGTGGTGAATAAATAATAGTACTGCGTTTGGACTAGCTATCGACAGCAAAACAAAGAAAAATACTTCGTAATAAAATTGTATTCATTCTGACAGAGAAGAATAAACAAAAGGATTCCCGTTTAACAGCAAAAATACAATACATTGGAATCCATGCTCAGAGCTGAACAAATGACCAGATATTAAAACACGTGTCAAATTAACAGCGAGTGAAATGATGACATCGATCAAATTATTTGTAATACGCCGCATAATGTCATATCGTTGTGTTATGTGCAAGTAGTGAAGACAGGTCTATCCTCTTGAACTGAACGACACTAGAGGTTATTGCGAGAAGGCTCAAGGGGTTCTACTCTATTTAGCTTTATCAGTCGTGCCAAAGATTGTTTACCACCGGGCGAGTTGGCCGTGCGGTTAGGGGCGCGCAGCTGTGAGTTTGCATTCGGGAGATAGTGAGTTCGAACCCCACTATCGGCAGCCCTGAAGATGGTTTTCCGTGGTTTCCTATTTTCACACCAGTAAATGCTAGGGCTGTACCTTAATTAAGGCCACGGCCGCTTCCTTCCCACTTCTAGTCCTTTCCTATCCCATCGTCGCCATAAGACCTATCTGTGTCGGTGCGACGTAAAGCAAGTAGCAAAAAAAATATTGCTTACCTAGTTCTTTGTTAAATTATTTCAGGAACTTGGAAATTTATCGTATTCGTCGTATTTTTCGTCCCTATACAATGAAAATATTCACTTATCCACAAAATAACATATGGGACATATCTACCACATACTGATAAATTATTGCAATCACCTCGTTCCTCCTCCTATAAACGAATATTTGCCTCAATTTATCCTATTGAATTCCATTCTTCATAATATGATCTTCCCATTCAAGCCTGCTCGTCTACTAATGTCATTCCACGCCATCTCTCCACTGACATTTCGGAGTATACCACTTTTAGTCGAGCAGTTCGTTCGTTCGTAATCTGTTTACACTCCAGGGTCGGTTTTTCCCTCGACTCAGTGAGGGATCCCACCTCTACCGCCTCAAGGGCAGTGTCCTGGATCTTCAGACTCTGGGTCGAGGGATACAACTGGGGAGAATGACCAGTACTCGCCCAGGCGGCCTCACCTGCTATGAACAGGGGCCTTGTGGGAGGATGGGAAGTTTGGAAGGGATAGACAAGGAAGAGGGAAGGAAGCGGCCGTGGCCTTAAGTTAGGTACCATCCCGGCATTTGCCTGGAGGAGAAGTGGGAAACCACGTAAAACCACTTCCAGGATGGCCGAGGAGGGAATCGAACCCCCATCTACTCAGTTGACCTCTCGAGGCTGAGTGGACCCCGTTCCAGCCCTCGTACCACTTTTCAAATTTCGTGGCAGAGCCGGGAATCAAACCCGGGCCTCCGGGGGGTGGCAGCTAATCACAATAACCACTACACCACTTAGTCGAGCAGTTCACGTCTCTATATTCCCAACTCATCCCAGTCCAATGTTTGCAACATATTTTGTATCACTATTCTTTTGTCGGTAAACACCTAGAACACATCGTGCTGGGGTTCGAACCCATTATCACCCGGATGCAAGATCACAGCTGCGCGCCCCTAACCACACGGCCAACTCGCCCGGTAATAACCTGACTTTTCGCCCCATGATATGATTGTCTGCTGTCCATCTCATAGCACTGTCGATGATTTCTTGCAATCGCGCACAATCTTATAACGTATTTATTTCTCTATGCTTTGTACAGTACAAAATCATCCGGAAAAGGCCTTATCTGTGATTCTACATTAGTTCTTTACTCATAACATTTATATATACGAAAATATAAAGGTTCAATATCTCTGCCTTGCGGAACTCCCATCTAAATCACTGCAGGATCTGACGATGCTTCACTTACTCTAATTACCAGAGTTTTGTTTTTTTTCTATATTAAAAATATACGTATACTGGTATCTAAATTAATCATAATAGAGAGATTAGTTTAGGATTAGACAAATTTGATTGTAGGCCTATAGGTTCTTGGTGATATATTATGCTGTGGTTAGTTTATTTCTTCTATTATGCAATGCCTGCTTTTCGTTGAGCCTATTGTTTATTTTCAAAATCTTCCTCCACTTGGAGGCTGCCAAAGACAAAGACTACACAAACAATTTCATTCCAAAATAAAATAAGTAAATTATGTCTCAATCTGGCGAGTCTCAGTCTGGCGAGTATAAGTGGTGTCTCAATCTGGCGAGTATAAGTGGTGTCTCAATCTGGCGAGTCTCAGCCTGGCGAGTATAAGTGGTGTCTGAGTATCAAAAGAGAACCCCTGAGCGCTTTCAGCACCCAGTCGATGAACTCCTTGGTACTGATGTTGAAGGTCTTCATCAGCTTTATCGTCTTCTTAAGGGGCCTATAGACGTACAATATTACTGCACAAAAATCGAGTTTGTACAATAAATAGAATCGTGTGGAGATAATATTGATAGTTGTGCAATATGTTGTGCAAAGCGGTCATAGACGTACAATATGCGTTGCAATATATAGTCAGTCCATGCCGGTATTTTATTTGGTGATTATATTGAGTGACACTGATCTTTGCTGCGTTTTGATCGCCGAGGGCTTAAGTGCCAAAAAGAAGCAGAAACGGAAAAGAAGCACAAGGGACAAACAGTGGTTTCTAGACAGAGAAAAGTACACTCATGAAAATTTACTCAATGAACTGAGAAAATGGGAACCAAATGATTTTCGAAACTTACTGCGCATGAATGGTGAATTGTATGATGAACTCCTCGCTTTGCTCTTAACGTCCCACAGAGCCGGAAGGCCATGGTACACTTCGATAAACTCCAAAATAAACTTTTTCTCCTCCTTTTTGCCTGCCATCACGATACCTTCTCCAACGCTTGTTGGCTGGAGGACGGGATATTGCACAATACTGCTAACACACAGCACAGTATTTTGCGATTTGCGCAATATATTTCAAACGTTCTTGATTTCGTACAATATATTGCACAACCCTTCAATATTAAATACACACTACTAATTTTATTGCACAAACCCCGATATTGCGCAATAATATTGCACGTCTATGGGCCTCTTTAGGGACTGTCCCTCTTGCACCGATCATGAGACCCCTCACTTCTATGTCGTCCAGTTCGTATTTGTTCTTATAATACGGCACTGTAGGCTGGTAGATAGACTTTTTTTCATGGTCCACTTCGTCTGGTTGGTTGGAGCCTGTTTCGAATCTTACTGTGGGGTCTGATATATATCCTTTCTTCCCTTTGATTACGA
Source organism: Anabrus simplex (assembly GCF_040414725.1). Taxonomy (NCBI): domain Eukaryota; kingdom Metazoa; phylum Arthropoda; class Insecta; order Orthoptera; family Tettigoniidae; genus Anabrus; species Anabrus simplex. Next base: position 70,926,349 of record NC_090278.1, on the reverse strand, counting down.
TCATATCTATCCTTCTGGTGCTGCCATTTACTCCGATGCCATGGACTTCCTCATGCACTTGATATCCTTTCTCACGGAGCGTCTGTGCTATGGATGACCTGATGTTGTGATGTCTGGTGTTTCCGAAGAGCTTCACCGAAGGCACAGGAACCCAAGACGTGAGGTAACGTTTCAGTCTCACTACATCTTCTGCAGCGGTTACCATCGACGGACCTTCCTGGTACAGCTCTTACAGGTGCAACGTTACATGCCATTTTCAGCGCATCTCTCCACTCCGTGCTGGAAAGGCCATCATGGTTTCTAACCCGCGGTTTGCAGGAGGGAACTCCTTATACAGACACACTCCCTGACCTTTACTTCTCAACTGGCACCATTGTTCAAATTCAGATTCTCGTAATTTGTTTCTGAGTTTCTTGGTGTCATACTCACCGTGTCTGTTCTTCATATCCTCAGTTTTATCATTTTTGTTTAATTCAGTTTCTCCTAAATCTTTAAATTTGTAAACGATTTTGATTTCCTGTTCATGTATTGTGAATTTATTTATGAGTGTTGCGTCAGTTGATATGATTTTCTGCGCTATTCCCTGTAGCGGTTTAGCTTGTTGTGGGCCCCCTGAACGTTGTTGGACAGGAGAGAAAGGTCATCAGCGAATCCCACGCAGTTTAAACTTATGCTGTTTTTGGATCTCCCAATTTCGATGTTTCGGATTATCCTCTCTCATTATATATCTGTGACACAATTCGACAGCAGTGGTGACTGGCAACCTCCCTGTCGTAAACCTGTTCTTATGAGGAATGGCTCAGAAAATTCCCCCTGAACTTGAATTTAGATTTTATATCAATAATTAAGAACATTTTCTACCAAAACACTTTGCAAATGACTGGATTAAAGAGGACCATAAGACATACCTCACAGACAAAGAACTTCAAGTTCATCATCTCATGCAAGTAATAAACTTTCTTAAATGAAACTTTTCTCTTTGATTTATTGCTCATAATTTCAGAAATATGTATATTTAAAAGATTAATATTATTTAAAGTTGCTCTTTCATGTTCCAGAGAAAATGCTTAACTAAAATTCCTATCCTTGAAGCATGTTGATAGACGAGGAATTGGCGGAATGTTTCCCCCTCTCACAAGAAGAATTTTATTCGTACAGTGTATATACTGAACACACATGAGAAGGTTGTCTCCGACAGCATGAGCAAGCAGTGACTATCTAGTGACAGCAAGAATCCATTAGGACACAATCAACGTAATGTTCATGCCCGACAGTAAAATAAGCGAACTCACTCGTAGACTTACTAGGAACTTACAGTTGAAGTTGTATAGTCAGGTGTGGCAGACAATATGTCAAGTCTTGTTCGCCTGGGACAAATATGGTTTTCCCTAGTAAAAAAATCAATTCAGGTGGAATTGCGCAGGAGTTGACTTCAATCATTCATTGATAGGACATATTTTTAAAAAAGTAAACCATAAATGATGTAGAATTCCCCTGACAATTGAACTGATTGTTCCTTTCACGCACAATATGAAAGGATATGCTGCGTGAAATGCGAACAAAACTGCTAGAACATTTACCGGTGATCTTGGTCTGCTTCGCCATAATTAGACCACGAATTTCATGCAAAAAACTTTTTCTATGGGAAAAACTACATAAACCTGCATTAGGTCTTTCAGCGTCAGTCTGTAAGCCCCTGTGAATTGACTAAGGGCCTCCACAATCCTTAATTAGAAACTAGTTCTGTGGCTTCATCCACTATTTTTCTGAGTAACCTATTTACATCCACTCGCCTCACATGACCCTACCACGGAAGCCGATTTACGCGTACAGCTTCATCCATACAATACATTCTTAACTTAGCCTGTATGTTCCCATTCCGAGTGCCTTACTGGCGTTGTTCCCATCAATGCTCATTCTCGCTACTTTCATGTTTGACACTTCTAACTTATGAATAAGATATCCTGAGTCCATCGCAAAGTTGGTCTCAAAACAGAGCGATATAAAGACAGTTTCGTCCGGGAGCTGACTTCCTTCTTACAGAACACCGTTGATCGTAATCGCCAGCTCACTGCATTAGCTTGGCTGCACTTTGATTCAATCTCGCTTACTGTACGACCATCCTGGGAGAACACAAATCCTGAAACGATCTATCTGTTACAGTTAGTCTTAAAAATTCTAATTATCATGTTACAGTCACTGTATCTCTTCACGCTTTGTCGGGCTGAGTGGCTCAGATGGTTGAGGCACTGGCCCAACCTGGTCGGTTCTATCCTGGCTCAGTCCGGTGATATTTGAAGGTGCTCAAATACGTCAGCCTCGTGTCGGTAAATTTACTGTCACGTAAAAGAACTCCTACGGAACTAAATTCCGGCACATCGGTGCCTCCGAAAACCCAAAAATTAGTTAGTGGGATGTAAAGCCAATAATATTGTTGTTATTATTATTATTATTACTATTTGTTGCAAGTTCCAAAATAATACATTACAGGCTTGCAGCACAATCTGCCATTAAGGCCAAGCTATTTACTACATTTTCACCAAGCTGAATCCCTCTCTACAATTTCGTACCTTTCATAAATTGATTTCTTTCAAAAAACAGAGTCAAACGGTAAGAAATTACTTGCACAACCCCGAGAATAATTTTAAATACCCATTGAGCGTTGCTTAAAAAAAATTATAATTCACGCCCCATTAAACTCTTCGTTACAGCGTAAACGTTTATCATTGCCTGTAAATTTACAACTTCGCGGTGAGACCTCAGGCGGAAAATCATGGCATTGATATGTGAGGTACTTTGGATCGGAACTGAAAAGTCTTCAAGAACAACACAGCCTACAAAGCCAGAACATGTGCGGTATAGAGAAACTGGAAGAAAGCTGTGTAGTGTTTGTTTATTTATAGAACTACCGGGTACTACTAGTCTGGCTAGCTGTACCAAAGTTTTGATATGAATACGTCTCAAGACCGGGATCGTCTAAAATTAGCGGTACAAAATGCGTGACGCGATGTTACCTAGCAACCTTGCAGGCTGTGATGTGAAGTGTTAATGGATGGCCATGACTGAGAGACATATTATCAAAGAAGGGCATTAGAGTACAGATGGTCGATGTGATCTTGCAGGCTGTGGTGTGAAGTATTGATGTTTGGCTATGACTCAGAGACATATTATCAAAGAGGGGCGTTAGAGTACAAATGGTGGATGTGATTTTGCAGCCTGCGATGTGAAGTACTGATGGATGGCAATGGCTGAGAGATAGAAGACTCTTTTATCAAAGAAGCCTCATCTCATCACACTCTAGATAAATGATCATTTCATTCTTGGTAGTTTCATAGGCCCTGAGTCAGTTCCCCTTTCGATGCGCTGAATCCAAAGTGCACACGGATATCTGTCGGAAGCGATTCGTTAGATGCAAACAAACTAATCGTTACCCATTTTTAGTTTTATTTATTGAAAGACATATTTATGGTCGTTTTATTTTTTCGAAAAGGGAAATTTGAGAGCATTTCTACCCTGCTTGTTCAAAGTATGAAACTACGATTCGGTGAATTTGAATCACGTAGAAATGCCAGAAAAAAAGTGTACAATTAAACAGGAATGCAGCTACGAAGGTCCGGTGGACAGTTAGCGAATGGTGACAGAGCATCTGTCTGTAGAAGGGTACAAGACTTACGGAGAGAACCTACATATTTATATTTAAGGAGTCATTCTTCCTTTAAATTGTTTAAAACGTAATTTGAAACATCCTCTTTGAATTAGTGCAATAAATCCTTTGATATCTACAATTCTCCTGGAGCTAAGATTGAAAACGTGCAGAACTGTGACTAGATTTAGCCCTTCAAATGATTATGGGTATGCCCATTACTTTTTTCAGATCGTTTCCCAAATAACTCCCATAATTTTTAAGATAATGAAATGAAATTTTCTGTGCGTGTGTATTTTGTATAGAACTGCTTTATCTGTCACTATTTACTTTAAAAAAATGTATGCATGAAAAGCCGAACAAAAATAGTCTTCTTGAAAATACCTTGTGGAAAAATATTTATCTCAATACATGATCATGCTGAGAAAGCGTTGAGTGTTTTCTATGCAAGATTTCATTTGAGTAACACATTCTGGAGTCAAGAAAGGTGAAATGTAGCCCCATAAAGACAATCTAGTAACGGCAATTACAAGGAGAAAGTACCGCCTAATCTCTAGGGAAAACGTGGAGGTAATTCAAGAATCATATTGGAATGCATAGCAGAGGAGAAAAAAACAACTTACGTGTATTAGCCTTCTCAGTCTTGATAACTTCCCGGATAGACACACTTGTAATAGGGCGGTTAATCTAAGAAATTCAACTTCTTCACCATATGTGAGGTTATCTCCCCTAATAAACGACATCTGAAGTATTACATGATGAAGTTATACTTTTAAAATTGGCTGTTCGTGTGCGGTTCACATGGCAACCATTGTACGTTTTTTCTACAATAAAATTTGCACTCGTGACACCATACGACATGGAGTTCCGAATGGAATTCAGTCAATCGATCGTTCAATCAATCAGTCACCACTGATCTGCATTTAGGACACTCGCCAGTGGCAGATTCCTTATCTGTTGTTTACATAGTCTTTTCTTAAATAACTGCAAAGTATTTGCAAATTTATTGAACATCTCCCTTGGTAAATTACTCCAATCCCTAACTCCCCTTTCTATAAACGAATATTTGTCCAAATTTCTTTTCTTGAATTCAAGCTTTTCCTTCATATTGTGATCCTCTATACTTTTAAAAACACCACTCAAACTTATTCGTCTAATATGTCATTCTACGGCAACCTCCACTAACCACGGGAGTTGGCCGTGCGGTTAGGTGCGCGCAGCTGTGAGCTTGCATCCGGGAGTTCGTGGGTTCGAGCCCCACTATTGGTAGAACTAAAGATGGTTTTCCGTGGTTTCTCATTCTCACATCAGGCATATGCTGGGACTGTACTTTAATTAAGGACGCGGCCGCTTCATTCATACTACTAAGTCTTTCCTATTGCACCCATCGAGTCGGTGCGACATAAAACCAATTGTAAATGAAAAACTTTCCACAGACAGTTCGAAACATACCACTTAGTCGAGCAGCTCGTCTCCTTTCTCCCAGGTCTTCCCAGCCCAAACTTTGAAACATTTTCCTAACACTACTCTTTCGTCGGAAATCATTCGGAACAAATCGAGCTGCTTTTCTTTGGATTTTTTCAAGTTCTTGAATGTAGTAATCCTGGTGAAGGTTCCATATATTGGAATCATATTCTAGTTGGGGTCTTACCTGAGACTTACATGCCCTCTCCTTTACATCCTTACTACAACCCCTAAATACCCTCATAACTATGTGCTGAGATCTGTACCCTTTATTTATAATCCCGTTCAAGTGATTACATCTTTCCTTGTATTAACACATAGGTAGTCACAGTGATCCTTTTTTTTTTGTTTTGCTAGGGGCTTTACGTCGCACCGACACAGATAGGTCTTATGGCGACGATGGGATAGGAAAGGCCTAGGAGTTGGAAGGAAGCGGCCGTGGCCTTAATTAAGGTACAGCCCCAGCATTTGCCTGGTGTGAAAATGGGAAACCACGGAAAACCATCTTCAGGGCTGCCGATAGTGGGATTCGAACCTACTATCTCCCGGATGCAAGCTCACAGCCGCGCGCCTCTACGCGCACGGCCAACTCGCCCGGTACACAGTGATCCTCATAAGCAACTTTCACCCCCTCAACGCAGTAATTAAAGCTGAGAGGATTCTTCGTATTAGTGAAACTCACAACCTGATTTTTAACCCCGTTTATCATCATAACATCTCACAACACTGTCCAGGCCTTTTTGCACAATTCTGTAACTAATTTATTACTCTATAAAATATCATCTGCAAAAAGCTTCAACTCTGATTCAGTTCTTTACTTATATCATTTATATATTTAACAACACATAAAAGTCCAATAGTACTGCATTGAGGGATTCCCCTCTTACTGATTACAGGATCAGATAAAGCTTCACCTACTCTAACTGTCTGAGTTCTCTGTTCTAGAAATCTAGCCACCCATTCAGTCACTCTTTTGTCAAGTCCAATTGCACTCATTTTTGCCAGTAGTCTCTACCCTATCAAATGCCTTAGATGGGGTAATCGTGATACAGTCCATTTGACCTTCTGAATCTAAGATATCTGCTATATCTTGCTGGAATTCTACAAGTTGAGCTTCAGTGGAATAACTTCATCTTCGCCCTTCAAAAATTTTACAACCTCGTCCAGGTTTGAATTCTTGAGTGTGGGTTTCGGAAGCCGACATTCTATCTCTGACAGAGGCAGTTATATTTCAAGACATACAGAAGAGATTTATACAAAACCTTCCACCACCCGAACCCCAATTATTAATGAATCACCGCCAGTTCAATTTCCTGTACGTCTAACAGTTTGTTAATTACACAGCCAGCGATGAAATCATCACAGCTCGATCAATAGCGACTTAAAATTGACGCGTCACTTTTTTGCAATTCAAGGAAACCCTTCGAGATCTTTAAACATCTTCAGGGAGAACTTGGTAACTAAGAAAGCACATAACACTAAACGAAATCCACGAACTCAGGTGGAATAAAAAGCTGTGGCTCAACGAATACAAGATCAAGAGAAATAAGAAACCAAGAAAGAGCCTGGATTGGAAAAAGCTGAGCAGCAACAATCGTGGTTGGATAGCTGAGTCTGCAGAAGATCTGGAGATGCAGCTGAATGGTATGGAAACAGGAGGAGTACAAGATGAAAAAAGAGTAAATGCAAAACAAAGTCTAGGAGATAGTCTTAAAGGAAGTAGATGGATATTGTTACTTGGGTAATAAAATAACTAACGATGGCAGAATTAGAGAGGACATAAAATGCACAGACTAGCACAAGCAAGGAAGGTCTTTCTTAAGAAAAGACATTTTCTCACTTCAAACACTGATTTAGGAATTGGAAACATGTTTTTGAAGACTTTCGTTTGGAGCGTGGCATTCTACGGATGTGAAACATGGAGAATAACTAGCTCGGAAAGAAAGAGAATAGAAGCTTTTGAAATGTAGTGTTACAGAAGTATGCTGAACCTGAGACGGGTAGATCGATTCACAAATAAAGATATATTGAATCGAACTGGTGAGAGGAAATCGATTTGTCTAAATTTGATGAGAAGAAGAGATATAATGGCAGTGAACATCTTTAGAGGAAGTGTAGGGGTAGACCAAGATATGAATGTGACAAACAGATGAAATGTCGTATGGCTTTTAGTGCCGGGATATCCCAGGACGGGTTCGGCTCGCCAGGTGCAGGTCTTTCTATTTGACTCCCGTAGGCGACCTGCGCGTCATGATGAGGATGAAATGATGATTAAGACAACACATACACCCAGCCCCCGTGCCATTGGAATTGACCAATTAAGGTTAAAATCCCCGACCCGGCCGGGAATCGAACCCGGGACCCTCTGAACAGAAGGCCAGTACGCTGACCGTTCATCCAACAGATTAGAGCAGATGTAGGATGTAGTAGTTACGTAGGATAGGGTGGCATGGAAGCTGCATCAAACCAGCCTATTGACTCATGACTCAAACAAGAACAGGGGAAGATGGAAAGGTGTCAGCATACTGACCCGACTAGAGTTGGAAAAGGGGAAATATAAAAGGTGATGATGATGATGATGATGATGATGAGGAGGAGGAGGAGGATTATGATCTAATTACAGAGCTATCGAGATATCTCAACCACGGATATTCGTATTTTATAGGCTCACTTAAGAACAGAACTCCTGAGAGACACTGAGGTGTCTCCAATAAAATAATGAACGTGGAACGTAAAATGAATACTCTGCTTATCACACAGAACCTGTGATTATATTGGAAGTATTGCAAAATAATTTTTAGGGCCATGTTATTTAAATAATGCACAATAGGGATGCCAATAATTAAAACAGGTAGATTAAGCATCTAAAATGGAAGTGTGCAGGTCGATTTTTTTTTTACGAACTGAACGAATCGACGTGTGGTTAGAATCGCTTAGCCGTGAGCTAGAATTCGGAAGATGGTGGATTCGGTCCCCCCACTGTCGGCAACCCTAAAGGAGGTTTTCAACGGTTTCTCGTTTTCACTCCAGACAAATGCTGGGGTTGTGTCTTAATTAAGGCCACAGTCGCTACCTTTCCAATCCCAGCCCTTTCCTACCCTCACGTCGCCGAAAGGCTTCAATATGTTCGTGCGACGTTATACCACTAGAATAATAATAATAATAATAATAATAATAATAATAATAATAATAATAATAATAACGAATAGTTAAGTAGGCTATTTGCTGAAAAGCATCCGTTACTCAGGCGACAGCACGTCGACCTCTCACAGCTGGGTTCCGTGGTTCAAATCCCGGTCACTCCATGTGAGATTTGTGCTGGACAAAGCGGAGGTAGGACAAGTTTTTCTCCGGGTACTCCAGTTTTCACTGTCATCTTTCATTCCAGAAACACTCTCCAATATCATTTCATTTCATCTGTCAGTCATTAATTGTCCTAGAGGAGTGCGACAGGCTTCGGCAGCCGGCACAGTTCCTATCCTCGCCGCTAGAGGGGAGCTTCATTCATTCCATCCCTGATGCGGTCAATGTCTGGAAACAGGCTGTGGATTTTCATTAATTATCGGCTGAGATAAAACAGAACATATGTTATCAATCCGTACAGTGTCACCTCCAGCCAAGTTCCCTTCCAAATAACATACTAAAAAATTAAATATTTCTTAAAATACATTTTTACAAATGCGCTTTTCCATTTGTAATGGTGAAAGTGAGGATTTATCGCAGAAGCAGCCAAACTTCGTTAAAATATATGTGCACTTTCCCGTCATACATCAGCCGTATGCATGAATAAAACATGCACATAATCTTCAGGTCGAATTTCGCGTTCATATCGCTAACAACAAACACCCTCTCTCCTGGATACGAGGAAAGTAGGTCTTGTGGCTCAAAGAAACTCTCAGGTCACGTTACGTTCAAATATGAGTAAAGATTAAATTTCAAAAGTTATTTAATATAGCAAACGCTTTTTGTGAAATATTATGTGACAAACACTATTTATAAAGCCGCCTCTACTAGGGAATCGAAAGATCGGGCTCCTAATCAGTTCACTTGAACAGTATTTATTTTATGTGAAGTTTGGATTACGCAGGCCTTGAGTTGTAACTGAAGATTAAAATTGCCAAGCGTCAGGCGAATTGTCTCTTTCAGATTTTATTTGAAGAACAAAATCCAATACACGGTTCTTCAAGTTAAGGGGGTACAAGTGGTGTCTAACAATCCCCCATGACTTTTTCAACATGGAGTCCGCTATGGTCTGGATTATAGTGTCTGGTATTTTGTTCACTCTTAGGAAGCCCAGCTTCTCCTTAGGACTGTCCCTTCAGCGCCAATCAAAGGCCAATGACTTCCCATTTTGTAATCTCATACTTCTTTCCCAGATCCTCAATGCATGGTTCACATATGGCCTATTTCTCCTCGCACACCAATCGGGGTTGCCATTCATTTTCCTCGAATCGTATAGTGACACCAGTCACCATACCCGTGCCTTTCGCCCGGTCGATGACAACAATATCAGCTCGTTTTATGGATCCATTTGTGGAAAGACAGCTTACTTATTTATAGATCTCCAAATGCTGTTGTTTACGGAGGCTTCCAGCAATCAATGTCCGAACTGTATTGTGCCGATTTATTCCCATCAGCTCTCCCTTCTTTGAGGTACTTCAATGAACTCAATTCGCTGCAAATCCGGTTTAATCATCCTCAGTTCAAAAATCGGCAACTGCAAAGTCCGTCACGGTACTTAACAATGCCTTTTTGTTTTTCGAATAAGTTTCAAAGACATTATTGGAGGCATTTACCGAATTAATATTGGTGTTACTATTTTTCTTTTCACCGGGCGAGTTGGCCGTGCGCGTAGAGGCGCGCGGCTGTGAGCTTGCATCTGGGAGATAGTAGGTTCGAATCCCACTATCGGCAGCCCTGAAGATGGTTTTCCGTGGTTTCCCATTTTCACACCAGGCAAATGCTGGGGCTGAACCTTAATTAAGGCCACGGCCGCTTCCTTCCAACTCCTAGGCCTTTCCTATCCCATCGTCGCCATAAGACCTACCTGTGTCGGTGCGACGTAAAGCCTCTAGCAAAAATTTTTCTTTTCGGGAAGCAATTAATGGTAGATGATACGGAGCCTCTACAGCTGGGTAGAAAAAATGATAAAACTTACAACTGTTCAGAAAAGTCTGGAGTTTCATCATTTCACTGCAGCAGTTCGAGAACTTTCTGAACTCTGGAACCCAGATATTTCGAATCACCTTGGAAGCTAGATTTCATTTTGAGGTATAGAGAATACGGTTTTGAGCATGTATAGCTCATAATTGTACCATATGTATCTACGGGCTTATACTGAATACATTATTTTTAACAGTATTTATAAATATACAAACAAACTCTAATTTACGGCATCACTTTAATTATAATCCTTATTATAGTAACTTTTTAGAAGACAGGATACAGTAGTGAAACAAGACACATACCACCGTTAACACCTTTGGAAAACAAGTCCGTTAGTCTCGTCTGTTTGTTACTGTTAATCTTTCCTCTCTTCACGATGAAACTCCTCGTCAACACCACTCAGCCGAGATTCGTAAATTGAACTTGTCATCCGCTATTTCGGGGGTTCCGTTCGTACGTGACCGGTAATTAATTCTCACCCGAGAAACAGCGAGGCTTCGCCGATTTTCCGATCATTAGAAATTTTAGTTTTTTAGTTCCCGTCATATTAGCTCCCAGAATCACTGTAACCCCTTTTTTTTTACTTGTTAACTGTTCCTCACAAACCACAATTGCCGTATTGCACAGTTAACGTTGCACACCACTCGAGTTACAGAGAACTTTCTGCTTCAATGTAGGACATGTTTGCTTCGAGAAATCGAGAAATTCGTGTAAAAGAGAAATAAATACACGTGAAGTATAGGACAAACAGACGGGAAAATTAAGTTACTTCGAGATATCGAGGTTCGACTGTAGTACTAAATAAATTCGAGCAATTAATGAAATGTCGCTACACTTATATATTTCTGTTAATTGTTCTGCAAGTTCAGAACACAATATTTTTCGTTTCACTAACAGTGTTCCAAATGTCACAAGGGTGTAATCTGCGGACTAGCTTGTGGCAGGGAGAAGGCCGTCTAGTCGTCACCTCATCCACAGATCTGCAATATTATGCTCTACTACGGCTATGGAATAGACCCTCAATGCAGCTGTACTTAAAGGACAGAGATCATTGTAAATAAATTTACCAACACCTCAAAGAAGCCCTTTTCAGAATGAAATTCCAAAACTCTGTCACCTGTTCTGTGTACGATGAGATGATGACCATCCACCAATATTTCACACCACAGCCTGCACGGTTGCTAGGTAACATCGCGTAACACATTACGTATCTCTAATTTCGTGGCGTAAATTTTCAGACGAGCCCCAACCATAAGGCATATTTATGTAAAAAGAAAAAAGTTTTCCATAAAACTTCACCAAGAGTACAAAATATTCTCCAAAGAGCCATGGCCTACCAAGCGACAGCTGCTCAGCCCGAAGGCCTGCAGATTACAAGGTGTCGTGTGGTCAGTACGACGAATCCTCTCGGCCATTATTCTTGGCTTTTTAAACCGGGGCCGCTATCTCACCGTTCGATAGCTCCTGAATTGTAATCATTAAGGCTGAGTGGACCTCGAACTAGCCCTCAGATCCAGGTACAAATCTCTGATCTGGCCTCCGGTTACGGGGCAACACGCTATCCCTACACTCCAAGGCTAGCTTAAATATTCTCCTTTGACATCAATATTAAAAAATCTCTAACAATAAATCAATCTCCATAAATACCTGCCCCTGGCAATGGGAGATGTTCAATAAATTTATTTAATTATTTAAGAAAAGGCTAGGAAAACAACAGTTAGGGAATCTGCCACCTGGACGATTGCCCTAAATGCAGATGAATGTTGATTGATTGATCGATGTATAGGAAATGAGAATAGACTATAAAACTAAAAACGCGTAGTTTGATTTAACTAAGACTATTTAGTATGCTACCTAAGACGGTAGTGATTGGTAAAATTAAGCCTCACCACAGAAGTCGTCTGAGAAGTTCAAACCTGATCTTTTTAAGTTAGTTAATAATTGTGAAAAATTAGCTTCAGAGAATGGAAAACAAAAGATATGCAGACGAGGATAGGACTTGAACAAGGCAGGGAAGTGTCGCCGGGATACAATGGGCAGAGCGTTCCGCAGTCTTTTGTTTGTCAGGGGGCCATGAGACAGTTGCTTTACCGTTCATCTTACAACAAACAGACAGCATTCCTTACAACAGGATCACTAGCACATTACAGAGAAGGTTCTCGTGTATATTTTCTTACATCTAAAAAAAAAAAAAAAAAAGAAAAGAAAAAAAATGTGATCGCATGGAAACAGTAAATCCCCGGGTGCAAGAAAGAACCACCCAAAGGACAGAGCACAGGAAGAGATCTCCGGATTTTATCTGGTGCTAGAGTTGTGTTTATTTTCACAATTTAAGAATAAACAAATAAATAAAAATAAATAAATAAATAATAATAATAATAAAAGCAAAGTCATCTCCGTACAGGCCGTGAAGGCCCTTGGAGGAGTGGAAGGTAAAGGCTTCCACTATCTTAACCTAGGCACTAGATGGGGTAGAGTGGTTAACTCCACGCCCGGCCGCCTTTGCCCGCAGGAATTAACTTGGTACTCATTTTTGGTGTAAGCTGAGTGAACCTCAGGGCCATGTGCACCTCCGGAAGTGGAAATCTCGTTTCTTAAATTTTACGACTTTCTGACGGGGAATCGAACCCACGACCTTCCGACTGAACCGAGCACGCCTTTACCGCCTCGGCTACAGGCAGGCCCTAATAATAATAATAATAATAATAATAATAATAATAATAATAATAATAATAATAATAATAATAATAATAACAATAATGCATAGAGCTACTTGGCAGTGTAGCTGTTCGAGAATTGGTGGAATCCAACCTTAATGTAGTGGGTTTTCCATCGTTTCACGTTTTCACACCAGGCAAATGCTGGGACTGCACCTCAATTAAGGCCACGGTCGCTTGCTCGAGAGTCACAGCCCAGTCCTATTCCATCATCGCCATAAGATCTGTTTTTGTCAGTGCGAAGTAAACGAAAACACAAAAATGTCCATCTTCGTGTGGAATGGGTGGGCAGTATTGAGCCCAGTCACTTCCACCCGAGGGGGTTATCGAGTTAACGAGGGGACGAAATCTATATATATAAAATAACTTGTCCTGGCTGACTGATTGACTGACTCATCATCACCGAGCCAAAACTACTGGACATAAAGAAATGAAATTTTGAGGATACATTTATATTACAATGTAGGTGCTTGCTAAGGGAGGATTTTTGGATATTCCGTCGGTGAGGGGGTGAAAGGGGGGGGGGTGAACTTTCAAAATGAGTGTATGCATATCTCAAAAATTTAAAAGTTTACAGATGCAAAAATTGGTATTTAGAATCTCCTTTAAAAATAAACACGTACATTTTTGTTTTCGGAAAATGCCACTAGGAGGGGTGAAAAAGGGTGAATTAAAGGTTGAATGCCTTTAATGAGGATACTTATATCTCTGAAACTGAAGGTATTACAGACGTGAAAATTGGTATTTTGAATCTCCTTTAAAAATAAGGAAACACGTATTTTTTGTTTTTGGAAAATCCAATTAATGGGGGTTAAACATGAGTGGTAATTGGGTGAATTAAAAAAAAAATAATTAAAATTAGTGTATATCTCAGAACTTTAAAAGTTTACGGATGTATAAATCGGTATTTGGAATCTCGTTACTAATAAAAATACTAATATTTTTTAATGTTCCCTTACTACTGACAGTTAATTGTGTCCAGGTTCAGAATGTATTATTATTTTAACTATCTTTTACTTATATACACACTTCATACAAACACAAGTGAAGACCTGCCGGCAAAAACGTTGTAACCCTTAAATTGCAAATTTTTCAGGAGATAAGAAAACCAAACAAACAAGCGAATTGCTTGTGAATGCTTATTCTGCCATTGCCAATTAGTTTAAATGAGTTCGCTAGTTATTAACGCACAATAATTTTGACAATGTGCGACTTTAAAATCAAGATATAAGAGATGATCGTTGGACGTCCGTGCAAAAAGGTTGTAACTGTAAAGGAAGTAGCACATTTTTGCGGGTTACAACGTTTATACTATTGAAAATATTTATAGCTTCTAATTTGCAGTACTGTACCCATTGTTAGAGCTTCCCATTGTTTAACAGAATTCACTGAACACCAGCAATATTGTTGCGAGAATGTTTTCCAACGATGAATAAACATTACATTGTCACTTCACTTTGTCTTTAGGTTCTGATAAAAACCTCGATCATTTTCACGAATGTATCGACACATGTCTAGCAGATTAGCTTTCTTTTCCGCAGATACAGGCAATACCTCGTTTAATGAATACAATGAGCAATATGTAAAGAGAGCAAGACATATGTATATGCGTATACAGTATATATAATACAGTCGAGAATAAAAATCGGATTTTACCGAGCTCGATAGCTGCAGTCGCTTAAGTGCGGCCAGTATCCAGTATTCGGGAGATAGTGGATTCGAACCCCATTGTCGGCAGCCCTGAACATGGTTTTCCGTGGTTTCCCATTTTCACACCAGGCAAATGCTGGGGCTGTACCTTAATTAAGGCCACGACCGCTTCCTTCCCACTCCTAGCCTTTTCCTATCCCATCGTCGCCACAAGACCTATCTGTGTCGGCGCGACTTAAAGCAACTTGTAAAACAAATCGGATTACGCATTAATTACGCATATGAATCACCCATTAAACACGTTGACTTTCTTACATTGGCTTATGTTTCTGCACCCGCACGACCCGTGGCGAAATTTAAACAAAAGAAAAAAAGGCGCTTAACGTACATGTTTACCAACATAACTTTTTACATGCCTCACTCTGACTGCATACATCGTTTATGCACGGAAACTCAGCATTCTAGAAAAGTGAGGGTTACAAGGTTTCTGTCGGTAGGTATTCAAGTAGGCCTACATGTTTCGAGAAAACAACAAATTCCCTTCTTCAGCTTGTTAGTAAAATCACATGTATCAAAGACCTAATTTATAATGAAAATCGATTATCCATCCCATACACTTAACCCGAAAAATTGATTCATGACGCATCCGAATATTCTATTCGATACAACTGAATGATATTGAAACTCATTCGAATATTTAAATAACACTTCGATATTCCGCACCCAGTTTCTATTAAACTCTCTTGCTTCCTGTAAATACACTAAGTTAATAACTTGGATCCGTATCAGAGTTACGTGTCCAACTTTGGATACCGGGCTTCACGTATTATACTACATATAAGTTATAGTAATGATATTGATATGAGAAGCAATTCTATCAATACCCGCGCCGCCTATTTTTTCATTGAAATATAGCCTATTTCCATATAACAAATTAGGCCTACTAACCGAACCGAACCCCATGGCACTACAGCCCTTGAAGGACCTTGGCCTACCAAGCGACCGCTGCTCAGCACGCAGGCCTGCAGATTACGAGGTGTCGTGTGGTCAACACGACGGATCCTCTCGGCCGTTATTCTTGGCTTTCTAGACCGGGGCCGCTATCTCACCGTCAGATAGCTTCTCAATTCTAATCACGTAGGCTGAGTGGACCTCGAACCAGCCCTCAGGTCCAGGTAAAAATGCCTGACCTGGCCGGGAATCGAACCCGGGGCCTCCGGGTAAGAGGCACGCACGCTACCCCTACACCACGGGGCTGGCAATTAGGCCTACTACCTAGATCTAATCCCCCGGGCTGAGTGGCTCAGGCGGTTGAGGCGCTGGCCTTTTGACCTCAAATTGACAGGTTCAGTCCTCGCTCAATCCGGTCAGCCTCGTGTAAGAACTCCTGCGGAACTAAATTGCGGCACCTCGGCGTAAAAGTACTCAGTGGGACGTAAAGCCAATAACATTATCATTACTATTATTATTAGATATGCTCGTAAATATGATTTGAATAGAGGTTTCATTTCTAGAATTGGAAACTCCTGCCCAGACCCTGCCTAATTCGTTACTCAAATCGGATAGCATTTCGCAGAGAACCATACAAACCTCTGTGAAATTTGACCGTGAATTTAACCTCATCTCCTTTTTCTGGTCACAGTCTCTTTGAAGTTAAAATATTCATGATTAATAGGCCTACATTCGTTTTACAACAATCAAATGCTCCTATTTCGTTTTTACCACAGACCATTCGTCGTGAATAAGATTACCGTCAAAAGTTAAGCATGTGTTATTATGCAATATTCTTGGCCTAACTTTTTAAGTGGCATTTCTCATGCATAGCTAGTAACAAAATTACCTGGCCTTGCTCACTATGGTCTATCTGAACTAGAAGTATGGTAATTTGATAGGGTACACTTCTAAATTTTCCTTGGATTTTGTATCAAAAGATAATAGGGTAAGTTCCTTTAAGAGCGCGCGGTCTCACAAGAGTGCGCAGTTCAAAATTCCGAAGTTGGCAGCAGTGTACGATATCGGTGATGAGGTATTCAGTCGACTGTGTGTAGCCGTTGTCCATGTACTGTATCGCTGAAGCCTTGTGATTTCTACTGTTCTTGTTACAGGTAAGAATCTGTTTTCACTCATTTTCGTATAATATTCTGAAACTGTGTGTTAGTACTTGCACACCCCTGGAAGACTTCGATATGTTTATCTTTTGTGTTATAAGAGAGAAGAGTTCATTACCTTTGTTATTGACACAGTTCAACCTTCTGTCCTGCATGCTCGTGCTATCTAGCGACTAAAACATAAAACTACTACCGAGCCCTTAAGAGCGCGCAGTGGATTGTCCTGCAAGAGGGCGCGCGCGCTCTAGTAGGACGTCAGTGCGCGCTCTTACGGGACAACTTGTTTAAGCTTCGTCTTATGCTTTGACATTTTATTTTTCAGGGTTAAAATGTCTTATTATAAGAGAAAATCAAATCGAAAGCTTATTTTCACCGAAGCTGTTTTGAATGATTGCTGGGAAAGACTAGAGAAAGGAGAGAGTAAAAGAAAAATAGCTGAATCACTTGGAGTGAACGAATCAACATTACGGAAAAGACTGAAAGCTGTAAGTACACACTTGAGGTTAAAAAGAGTTGATTAACATTTGTATCTGCTTTATTTTATCTCTTAAATGTCCACATTTCATAGGAATTTCACTAATCCGTTGTATTTTCAGGGCACTGTTCCGACATCTCTCGGAAGAATGAAGCCAATATTCAGCCCCGATCAGGAGCAGATGTTAGTAGAGCATGTGAAGGACTTGGATGCTAGGTTTTATGGCATAACACGGAGGCAGCTAATGCAGCTTGCGTTTCAATTCGCAAAGAACAACAACATCGCCAACAATTTCAATGAAAAAAGAAAAATGGCTGGAAAAAACTGGGTCTATGGGTTTTGCAAGAGAAACCACCTCGCACTTCGTGCTCCCGAGAAGTGCAGTCTAGGTAGAGCCATAGGGTTCAATAAAGTACAATGCCGGAGATTTTTCACTAATTTGAAGACAGTAATAGAAGAGAAACATATCCCTCCCCACAGGACATTCAACATGGATGAGAGTGCCATTTCCACTGTCCCTAACCGCATTCCAAAAGTTATTTCGCCAAAAGGAAAACGGCATGTTGCAAAGGTTGTTTCAGCTGAGAGGGGTCAAACGGTGACAGTTGTGTGTTGCTTTTCTCCCACTGGTATTTTCATTCCTCCTGCCATCATCTTCCCCCGAAAGAGAATGAATGTTCAATTGTACCAAGACGCCCCAGAAGGGACCCTGCCACTTATGTCTGACTCGGGCTACATGAACACAGAACTCTTTCTCGACTGGTTGAAACACTTTGAACAATTTGTTAAACCAAGTGAAGAAGATCCTGTTCTGCTTATTATGGACAACCATATCTCGCACTGTAGTTTGGATGCAGTTATGTTCTGTAGGGACAAGTTCATTACATTACTAACACTTCCTCCACATGCTAGTCACATGCTGCAACCCCTTGACAAAGGATTTTTCGGACCCTTAAAATCAGCTTTTTCAACTGAATGTGACAAGTGGATGTTCAATCACCCTGGAAGAGCAATCACTCTGAAGGATCTTTCCTCTCTTTTCCGTTCTGCCTATGAAAGAGTGGCAACGCTTGAAAAAGCAAATCATTCTTTCAAGGCTACGGGGGATTTATCCATACAACCCGGATGTTTTCTCAGATGAAGATTTCGAACCTTCGGCCGTTACGAGCCGCCCTCCACCCTCAGAAGAACCTGAAGAAAACAATGTCATTGCTGATATGCCTAATGCAGAAGATAAGGAAATAGTGTCACCTTCAACTCTCCTCCCCCTTCCAAAAGCAACTCACGAAGAGAAGCGAAAGAGGAAAGGTAAAAAGTCCGAAGTTATGACGGGATCTCCATTTAAAAATGCGTTAATGGCTTCCACGTCAAGCGCGAGTGAGAAAGGACGGAAATCCAGCAAGTCTACAAAAAAGGAAAAGCTTTTTGATGCTACAGCTTCCACAAAATGCACACCAGTTGAGGACAGTATCTTCTGCCCAGGATGTGATGAAAAGTATGAAGAACCTTTAGTTGAAGATTGGATAAAGACTGTAAACTTTGGTGGCATGATGCCTGTTCTAGCTATGAGGGCGCTGGCGTGTTCAAATGTGACTCCTGTTAGGTGCGCACTCATAGAGGACCTACTGCGCACTCTTACAGGCATATGCCTCCAAGAGCGCGCATTTCTCATATTTTACATTTTATATTATTTCTACTATTTTACCATTTGAGTTGTGTTTTGCTGATATGTATGTAGTGCCCAGGATATCAGTAAATACCTTTGTGCAAACTATTTGTTACTTTATGATTTCTTTCTCATGTTATGGCGGTCCTAACGTTAAGTGCGTACTCTTGGAGGAACCTACCCTAACTGTAGCCTATTACTGTTTTTATAGGCCTATTACCAGTTATTTATTTTTATATACTGGGAATGTAAATACTTTTTATCATTATCAAGATGCAAAACAGTATTTAACAACTCTTTAGTCTTGAGAAGAGGGGCTGCCTGGCCGAGGCCGTAAAGGCGTGCTCGGTTCGCCCGGAAGGACGTGGGTTCGAATCCCCGTCAGGAAGTCGTAAACTTTAAGAAACGAGATTTTCATTTCCGGATCTGCATATGGCCCTGAGGTTCACTCAGCCTACATCAAAAATGAGTAGCCTACCAGGTTAATTCCTGGGGGCAAAGGCGGCCGGGCGTAGAGCTAGCCACTCTACCCCATCACGTGCCGAGGTTAACAATGGTGGAAGCCTTTACCTTCCACTCCTGGAAGGGCCTTCATGGCCTGTATGGAGGTGACTTTGCTTTGCTTTTTTTAGTCTTGAGAAGAAATCGGGGTCATTTTTACTAAAATGTCGAAGAGTTTATTGTATCTGTCATCGTCTACTGATAGTTCCCTTAATTAATTCATAATTTTAAAAAAATCTTTTACCATAATTAACTTGTACAAGAGTGTGAATTTTGGCTTAGGCTGGACATTGTTATTTTTCTCTTTAACGGACCAAATGGGTATTGTTACTGTAGATCTGGAGAAAAATAATAAATCAATCATCATTACAAAAAAAAAAAAAAACTTGTACTTTCGAACCTTGCCCAAGTTCGGTACGAATGCATTATGCAGAGGTATTCCCACTATAGTTCCTCAAGCTCCAAAATATTATTTTTAAAAGTAGACATTGCGATAGAATGCCCGAGGTTAAAGGTAAATTTATTTACACATTATATCTCTTATACCGTTATATCTTCGGAAGCTCCGAAATTAAAACGTAAAATCCTGAAATAGGACTATTTTATGAAAAAACCGTCAAGTTTGAGATAGAATCCCTTGGGTTACAGGCAATGAACTATTAATAATAATGTCGTGTGGCTATTTCTAGCCGGGTGCAGCCCTTGTAAGGCAGACCCTCCGACGAGGGTGGGCGGCATCTGCCAAGTGTAGGTAACTGCGTGTTATTGTGGTGGAGGAAAGTGTTATGTGTGGTGTGAGAGTTGCGGGGATGTTGGGGACTGCACAAACACCCAGCCCCCGAGCCATTGGAATTAACCAATGAAGGTCAAAATCTCCGACTCGGCCGAGAATCGAACCCGGGACCCTCTGAACCGAAGGCCAGTACGCTGACCATTCAGCCAACGAGTCGGACAATGAACTATTAATCTAATGAGATATGTCTCTTCTACCACTATATTTTCTCAAGCTCTAAGTAATAAAGTCGCATTATTCTTATGATTATTTGAAACAATCATTGTTAAGATTTCACCAGTTCGCCAGTTAAAACCTTTATGACAGATTTCACAGCATCGAAAAAGTTATTAAACCATTTTATTCACTCATGATTTTCGAACCATGAAGTTGTAAAATCTAGATGTCACATTTCTCAAGTAAGGGAGCTTCTACATGAGACGTAAATACTTGTAATTTGCACCGCCACTGTTCATCATTGTCCTTTGAAGTAAACTGACATTATTTATTATTTATTTATTGTCGAACGATGACAAATGACTGGCCAAAAAGATCTCCAGGTACATCAGGAGATTAAAGGCCACCTACAGGTGGTTAGAAGAGGTAAAGAGGGATGCAGAAGAACTTAGAATTACACCAGAGATGATCCACAATAGAAGATAGTTCAGAAGAAAAGTCTACAGTCTATAATCATTTGAAGAGAAACCACTAAAAAAAAGGAGACCCAAACGGATCATTTCGGAAAAGTAGAGAAAGATGAGAAGCGAAAGAATGAAGAGGTGCCGGGAAGTGAAGAGAAGGTCCATAGTGGAGCAAATTGGATAAATAAATAAATAAATAAATAAATAAATAAATAAATAAATAAATAAATAAATAAATAAATAAGACAAGGTGATGTACTTATTACCACTTTTGTTTAACTGTACTCTGGAATACTGCATGAGAGAATGGTATAAAGAGAATAACAAAAATATAAAAATTGGATACACTAAAGATGAAATTAACCTAAATTGCTTAGGATTTGCACATGATTTGGCACTACTAGCTAATAACCTTAATGAAGCTCGGTATCAAATCACAAGTCTCCAAACTATTGCTGGAAAAATTGGATTAATAATTTCATTTGAAAGAACTAGAATAATGGCAATAGATCCACATTTAATAAGCAGTGTTTTTATATGTGGGAAAGAAATAGAAATTGTAAAACAATTTAAATACATTGGAGAAACTATAACATACGATTAAATGAAAAAATGTCTTGGACAGAGAGAACGAATAAATTATCCAGAGCCCAAAAAGTAACCAGAAATACATATAACAAGAAATGTTTGTCAATAAATACAAAATTGAAACTTTATAAGACTGTAGTACAACCTGAAATAACTTATGGAAGTGAAACATTATTTAAACTAAAGCAAACGAATAACATAGACAAAATTTTAAAAACAGAAAGAGAATAGTAAGAACATGCATTAATAAAAAGTACCAAAAAGAAGGAGAATAGCGTATCATCCCAAATGCAGCAGTATATCAGAAAATAGAACCCATAACGGATTTCATAAGAAAGAAGAGAACATCATTCTTTGGTCATTTGTTGAGAACACCTCAAGACAGGTTAATTCGCAGAGTTTTGGAAAAGCTTTGGAAACAAAAACAACAATCTGTCTGGATGAAAGAAGACATGAAAGAATTAAGACATAGCACTGGAGGCTTTAAAGAATAAATCAAACAAAGTAAATAAATTGAAGAATAGTAAAATTAGATTCCTACCAAAATGTGATAAAAGAGAAACAATTAAAAGGATATTTTCAGAAGAAGAACGGCAAGGGAGATCAGATAATTGTAATGAAGAATTACTGGAAGAAGAGAAAAGAAAAACCATAAAGCATCATAGACGACCGGACAGAAATTGACTACAGTGGTTCAATGCGGCCGTAAAAGCAAAATAATAATAAAAAAGAAAATAAATAAATAAATAAATAAATAAATAAATAAATAAATAAATAAAATGTACGTAGAACGTAGTAATTATTAATGATTGTTCAATAATTAGTGTTTACTTATTCATTTCACTGATTACTACAGTTTTACAGCTCACCATTTTTTCTGCACATGACTGTACAATTTCCACCGAGCAGAGTGTATTAACGGGCTAACGGCTATGGAGCAAAGCTCTTTATTCGGAAGGCGAGTGGGTTCGAATCCATCTTTTCTCTGGTTTCTCATTTTCACTTCCAGGGAAATGCCAGGACAATCCCTATCCACAATCGATTCCGTCCGCCACTTACCGAGTTCATTTCATATTCACTAGCTCCTGAATTGAGAAAGGGCATCCGACCGTAAAACATGGCATATAAATTCATCTCACCTCATTCCCGTATCAAGAAACGGGGCTAAAGAGTAGACAAACAACAACGCAGTACCGGTATTCATTTTCTTGAAATCAGGCTCAAAAGATGCGAGATGCAGTCTTAAATCCGGACTTGCATTAAGTTCTTTCTCGAGTGCCATCTCACTGTTCTGTTCGTATTCCTCACTAACAACTACAGCATACAAAATGTATTTTTTTAAAAATCAGAACTTAAAGGAGAATCTGTTGAAATTTTGTCCTTTTCCTTCATAGATAGATCTGGAACGTCAGTCAGTAAATGATACTTCACTTTGAGAATCGCGGACCTATATTTCTCGTGTTCTGCCACAATTTCCACTCATATAATGGATAAATATGGCAGTTCAGATGCAGCACAGCATCATCCTGGAAATTCATATTTTGAGCCTCAGAATAATCACTTTTAAGCAAACGAGTGAAGTTAAAATTGCAAACAAATTTGCGTAGTAATTTAACGCAGGGGGATTTGGACCTTTTCTGGAAATACGTCTTTTCCGGTTGAAGCTTACGGTATACTAAATCTGTTCTCACGATCATCACCGTGCTGTCTAATTTTAAAGATACGTCCAAGAAAGGGTTTGTAGTATATAGGGTATGTTTGTAAGTAATGGGTACAGAATTATAGGCAAGTTGATGAACGTCTTTTAAAGTATATAAACTTAAAACTTTTGTCTTGTCAAGAAGACAAGGAGAAATTATATACCTTTCATGCAGATTTGAAGCCGCGGGAGCAAAGCCTTGCCGAAACGTTAAGAATTTCTCCTTCTTTTCTTGATACGACAAAATCCCAAAAGCTACACATCAACTCTATCACTACGGACCGTAAAAGCATCAGTGTAAATATTAATAAAAGATGAAACGTATTTCTCTCTTTCTTTCTTGTTTGTAATGTTTAGTTCAAGAACAGTGAGGTTTGTTTGTTAAAATTATTCATTTGGTAAAAAATATCTTAGGAATGAAATAAAACGAAAAATGTGCCAGTGTAGTAACTACCTGATGAAAGTCGTGAGAATAATTTGGTTAGGTATAGAACTCTCTAGAAAAGTGGCGTACAAGAACCTAAAGAGGACAAAAGTGACAAAGAACTAACTGCTGTATCAGTTATGATAACAATAGATGAATAAGTTACCCTCTTCCACGCAGCAGTCATCCGTGATTGGAGAGAAGAGTATGTATTCTATCCATACATTCATTATCAGAACTTACCGATAATGGTAGTAGGAGGAGAATTGACATCATAGTCTACAAGGAATCAGAGAGTTCGTTTTGACATCTACACAGACCAGCTAGAAGAAGCTGACTATGAACCGACCATATTTTTTTTTTATAAAGATAAATTCGGATTGAAGGACATTCAAGTGATAGGATTAATGGTAGGAGCTCGTGGGACAATTTCTCGATACGTTATACATTTTTGGAAGCAGCTTAATTTAGACGTTCCGGAACTACAAACTATTTCTTTATTAGCTTTACGAGGTTCGACTTGCTTGTTCAGAAATCACTGCTACATGTCATAACTCTTGTAATTTAAGGACATTATAATAATAATGTAATCAACAAAATTATAATTGCAAGCCGAAATTATACATTTCGTCGTATTGTTGTGCTTTATCCATTGTGGCAACCTTCAACTGAGGGAAGTTTTGAAAATAAAATCTAATAGAATTCTTCGGTGAGATTAACATTAAAACGGTAGAACGCTGCAAATAATTGTAAATATTCCCCTCATGATTCGTCGTGGAATCAATTTGTACTGCGTCTAAAATCGAAAATAATTTACTACTACTGTACCACGACGTACAATTCGTCGATTGGACAAATTAGTTAAATCAATCAGTTGTTCATCTAGCCTTTTCTTAAATGTTTTCGAGGTATTTTGGAAAATTGTCGAATATTTCCCCTGATAAATTATTCCAATCCCGTATTCATCCTAGAAATGAATATTCTAACTTTATTATATCCTTCCTCAAGCGTATGCGTCTACTAATGACATTCCACGCCATCTCTCCACTGACAGCTCGGAACATATCGCTTAGTCGAGCAGCACGTCTCCTTTACTTCCAAGTTTTCGGAGTCCAAAGATAGCAACATTTTCGAAACGCTACTCTTTTGTCGGAAATCACCAAGAACAAATCGTGCGGCTTTCCTTTGGATCCTTTCCAGTACACTGGAACCATACTTTAACTGGGGTCTTACCAGAAACCTGGTAACTTACGTCAAACGAAGTTCCAATTTCACGAGCGGACATTTTAGTCATCAATAGGAAATCCAGCAAAGGCGTCGCTGTCGATCGAATGGTCAGATTTGAGCGACATGAAAAGTAATCCAAAGAGGCACTATGATCCTTGTTTTGGTACTTTTGACACAAGTATAAAACTAATACTGTAACTGGACATTTCTAAGCGGTTTCGACTCCGTACGAATGTTCTGCAAGATACGTCAATTGCGATTTTGAGAGATTACCTCTAAATTGTAGAAAAAACATGACGTAAAGCAACCGTCATTTTAATAATAATAATAATAATAATAATAATAATAATAATAATAATAATAATAATAATGGGAGAATTGTCGGCTCCTTTTGAGATCAAAACTGGTGTCCGACAGGGTGACGGACTGTCCCCCATACTGTTCAATTGTGCCTTGGAGAAGGTAGTCAGAGAATGGGATAAGACAACCACTGGTGGAATTTGATTGGGATCGGTTGACAAGTTTATTAAGATCAAATGTTAGCTTTCGCAGACGACATGGCCTTACTAGCTGAAACGTGGGAGGAAGCCAAGGAGCAGTCCTTCGAACTGCTGAACCAAGCAGAGGAGATAGGTCTCAAAATCGCCTTTGGAGAGACCAAAATAATTACCAACAGTAAGAATCCTCCAAAATATTTGAAAGTGGCGGAACAAAAAATAGAGATCGTCACGGATTTCAAATACCTTGGTGAATGGATCAATTGGAATGGTCTTGAGAAGAAAGGAATGGAATCTTGACGAACCAAAATAGAAACAGCCTTCCAGCTTACGAAGCACACCTATAAAAAAAATCCCTCTCCTGGAATTCCAAGATCAGACATTATAATACAGTAGTCAAGCCTGAAGGCCTTTATGCTGCAGAAACACTGTCTATAACTACATATCGTCCAATGGAAAAGTTGGAGATAAAGGAAAGGAAAATACAACGAAAAATTCTAGGCCCCAAATTCCATAATATCGAACACATCAGCAATGAAGCGCTGTATAGGAAAACAAAAAGGATTGCCAACACAATAAAGAAAAGGAGAATTGATTTCTATAGCCACATCCTAAGAATGGATCCGGAAAGGATAACTAAAAGAATCTTCGACTATTTCCGTAATAAGAAAACCAAGCCGAAATGGTTTAAGGAAACTGAGAGGGACCTACGAGAACACCAAATAACAGAACAGATGCTTCTAGATGGATCTGCGAAGAAAAGAACCAAAGATAAAATAAAGAGGTTTCAGGAAGAAGAGAGGAAGACAAGATCTGGAACGATGGAAAAGTACTGGCAGGACAGGAAAACACGACTCACTAACCATTGATAGATCTATCGTACCCCAAAGAGGGTGAAACATACAACAATAATAATAATAATAATAATAATAATAATAATAATAATAATAATAATAATAATAATAATAGGATCCATCACGGGTTAGCTGCCAAAAAATAATATTACGATGAAAATTCTTTAAATTCCAATTAAGATTAATTAAATGTATTTTCATTTCTATTTGTTTCATAGGCTGAACCTTTGAGGTTTCCCTGGTGTCAGTCAAAGTGGATCCTCCCTCTCTTGGAGATATTTGAGAATCCATTGTTAGACCTTCCCCTTAAACTACTATTTCACTATAACCCATACTGCAGTGCCTTCTCTCCTGACCTTAATCAAAGGTTTTCGTCGACTTCTATTAAGCCGTTTTCTCGTGGTTCATGTACGTACATGATGGAAATTTAGGGTGTCCGGACATTTCGTACCAGGGACATTCGGTAACATTCGATTTTCTAGACATCTCATATCACCTACGTCGTTAAATACCTGCGCAAAGGGTTTTCCCAGCCTCCTATATGAATAATCAGGTTGTATGAAAAAAATGGAAACCCGCTTGAGAGTTCTCTTATATTTGCAGAACTTGGAATGGAATGAAACTTGCTCTTTGCTTCGGAAGAAAAAAAAGGCAAATGTCGAGAGTATAACCACAGCTGCTTTAAAACACGCCAAAATGATTAGCCTATAAACCACCTCTGACTTTCTGTTACTATGTGACAAGCGTCCTATATCATATATCAAAAAGGCACTGAAAACATATACGGAGAATATAATGGAATAATCTATGGATAAATAGTTCAAGAGGTCAGCTTACAAGGAAACTGTTTTCTTTTCCGAATATTCAGGATATATTGAAGAGTAGATTAACACATGGCCCTATATCAACACACTTTATGTCAGGATATAGAAAATTTGGATAATATTTTGAGAGGTTTAGAATCAGTATCCAGAACCGGTGTGAAATGCCACAAACTGTTTTATCACCTTTATTTGGCTCTCCCATTTTTGAAAGAAGTAGAAATCAATTAGTAATTCTTCACTTAAATATGTGTGATATACCAGTAGCGTAGTCAGGATCAGCGTATGGGGGGGGGCTGTAGTTACAGAATGTTGGTACAACACAATGAAAGTGCATGAATGACTTGTCATTACAAGGACACTGATATAGTGAATTACAGATATGTTGCTTCTACAAGTAGGCCTATGTCTCTGAATGTTTATTTAGTTTATTATTTATTCTTAGTTGCTATTTATTTTCTCTTTTTTTAATTATATGAGGGGGTTATTACCCACACTAACCCACCCCTTGGACACGCCCCTGTGATATACAATATCAAGCACACTTTAATGCTTTATTTCAAAAAAGTCGCTGTTATAACGTGTTTGCTAAAGTTACAAATCGTCCAAGTTTTATGTATTAAACTAGTTCTGAGTCCGGCTCCACATATAAATGGTTAGCGTGCTGGAATTTGGTCACAGGGGTCCCGGGTTTGATTCCCGGCAGGGACGGGAATTTTAACCATAATGGGTTAATTTCACTGACACGGGGGCGGGGTGTATGTGTCGTCTTCATCATAATTTCATCCTCATCACGACGCGCAGGTTGCCTGCTGGCATCAAATAAAATAAAGACCTGCATATGGCGAGCCGAACTTGTCCCTCAGACACTCCTGGCACTAAACGCCATACGCCATTTCATTGAAACTAGTTTTGTAATCTATAGCCCTAATATGCCATGTGTAAACTAGGGTTTGTACTTGGATAAATAATAATAACAATAATATTAATAATAATAATAATATTTTGCCAGGCCAAAGACTGGATAAAGTGTGATGGGAATAAGAGAACCTATCATGTACGATGTTATTGCCTCCGTATTTATTACCAGAATTAATTGAAAAAAAAATACTCGTTATACAGGAGTTAATTACAATTCTGGAAAAAGTCGGCTTCAACCATGTTTAGCTCATAATAAGCAGCTATGTTACCGTTCCTTACCGCCTCTTCCAGACATTTCTATTCAAATACTTCATAGATATGGACATTCTAAATAACCAAGCAGTGTCATCAGCCTTTTTTGCGAGAAAGTATTATAACGCTATTGATGCCACCAAAAGATTACAACAAATATAGCAGTATTTCAATCCGTCTCCGGGATCTCCGCAACGGTAAACAGTACAGTATACCCCTGTGATGTATAGGACATTTTTTCGTTTAAATGACTAACTTAACATTCTGTAAGCGCGTATTAGAAACGTCAATACGGCCATAATGCACCCGGATTACTTCCTATTCTTTCAAGTGGTATGGACTGTCCTATCCTAAATATTTTAAAGTTATTAGCTGACATTTTGCAGGTAGTCAGTCGGTCAAGTCGTACGTGGTATTCCGAACTTAAAAAAAAATCCTTCTTATTCCGAACAAGGCTTGCACACACATACCATTTTCTAACAATTCTGACCACACTATATACAAAACCTCTTTGTTCACCAGATTGCTCCCAATATGCTACTATACTGTATTAAGGAATAGTAAAAGCGGCACAGTGTAATCAGGATAAAGAAATCCCGTTGTGTATAGCGAGTAAATAAAGAATTCATCAACCGAAATTCATAATTTGTCTCCCACGCGGTTGCCGCAACAAACTATGGAAATTGTGCAAATGCGCCGTCAGCCACAGGTCTTCTGTAAGGGGGTATGCCACCTTGAAACCTGGCCTTACAAAAACAATTTGGAACAAATAACAGGAAATGAACCTCAGCGGTTGAAAAGGAGACGTTCCCAATGGGGAGACGAACCACAACAATAATTGACGACAGACAGATATAGGCTGGAGCCTGGAGGAGTAGGTTCTTAAAAATTACGTTCATGATGAGTTTGGAATGTTTACACCAAATAGAAAACGCACTAAGCTTCGAAGGTGCGAGTACGACGAAGGGCATCATAGATAGATATGATTTATTTTAACTGGCAAAGTTAGGGACACGTATCCCTGTCTTACACTTAACCAGTGAATACATAAATAAATTAAAAATATAAATAATTAAAAACACTGAGACAAATTACGATAAGTACAAGTATGAAGGATGAGTTCTCCACCTAATCAATACTTTATTTTACATAGTGTCAATAATTTACATAAAAACAGTACCGGTTTCGACCCGTAAATAGGTCATCTTCAGCTGTTAGAGAACTTACTTAATAACGACTGTACAGAATAAACAGTACTAAAATTAAAACTAAACAAGAATGCCATTAAATTACGAAGCTACTATTCTATTTTACTGTACATAAAATATCTATTATAGTACACAATCCGAGGTCAACGTAAGACTGGGTAACATGATCTGAAACTTTCAAATTTCATTATAAATCTTACACAGGCATTCTGTGCACGTCGTAGTTTATCTCGAAGATAGGTTTTCGGTTGTTTGTAAACTACGTCACAATATTCGAATATTGGAAGAATAAGGGTTTCGACTAGTTTCTTCTTTAAACTGAACGGGAATAAACTATCACCGTAGCTTAAAAAAAAAAAAAGAATCTGTTAACTAGAGTGAAGAAACAAAATAGGCCACCACAAGAAGACATCAAGAATACTGAAAGATGATTTGATTCTCAGCATCCTAGAGAGAGCATTTAACCCTAGCAGAGCCAGATTTAGAGTCAGTGGGGAGTTTCCTCCCCTTTCTCGCAGTCTTCCCCTTTACCCAAATATGATTTCAAGTTTGTTCGCAGAACGAATCCTTGATAGTTCGATTTATCGTCCATATGCGCATGCGTGGTTGACAACTAGTTTGAAAAGTGACGAACTAATTTTCACTACGAACGGAAGTGGTTGGAGACATCAACTGTTTTGAACCAACGTGTTGTGTAGGCCTTACTCAGTGAGCTTCAGAAATTAATTAGGATTTTATTCGTAACTTCAAGTTTAAAAATGAACACCGTAAGATAACGTGAATGACTAAGTAAAATTAGTTGAAATACTGAAATATATACATAGGCTACTTAGACATAAATACAGAAGTGGGGTTATATTTTTATATTTGGTCAATTTGACTTACGTTGCAGGTTACTTGAGTAAATAATCACGGCCGTGAAGTAATTCTCAGGTCAGTTTATGACTCGCTGACTGAAAGAGTTTTCGTCCAGGGTCAGAAACTGTTCCAACGGTTTGCTGATAGTTTCCAGCAGCTTGAAAACTTTGTACGAACAACACATTAGAAGTCGGCAACTCTGATGATGGCTACTACGAAACCAAATTTGACTGTGCGCATGCATCTGATAGTTGACAACAGTTTCTGATTGTACTACGAACAAAGCTTTCTAAAGAGTTGGGATGTTAATCATCTTCAGTTTCCAAAAATACAACGTAATGCTAACATACTGGTGGTGATTTGTTTGAAACTTGAATTCTAAAGACATAACTTTTCCTAATTAATTCACGAATGTTTTAATTATTTAACCGTGTACATTTTATGAATAACATTTGGTTTGTGCAATGTATCCGTATATCAGAGCTAGACAAATCACAGGCACTCGATCGGAAAAGCATGTGTAGCCGCCTAAAATTGGTGCATGGATGAATTAATTATTCCATATCCTCAAGATATGAGATTTGTTGGAGTGTTGTTAACGTCAACAATTTTATGGCAAAGAAACAAGGGAAGGGGGGGGGGGGGGTTGGTACCATGAATTTACTTGGGACCTTCACTGCACACACATAGCTTGGATCAGCTAATTATGAATGGCCCAAGTCTAGAAACTCTTGAACAACCAATACCATCATATCATTTTCCACTAAAAGGATATCGACATGTTAGGAGAGACTAAGAAGGAAGGAGTAGTGATGGAGATTTCACCGGTTAATGCTATAGAGGTAAGCAATAACTGATGCACCCATGCTTCGCTACGGAATTATACAATGTAGATATACAGAATTCTAGGTTAAGTAGTGTAGGCCTACACGTTGTAAAATAAGCGCATTCCCCTGAACTACCATTTCATCCAAGATGAATAAAATTATTTATAGCCTAGACTGAAGTTCATTATTCGCAGACTTTGCATACAAATTTTCATGAAATTCTGTTTACCATTTTCTCCTGGCTAGGAAAGGGAAAGGGAATCACAGTCCAAGGAGAGGAAATCAAAACCTTGAGATTTGCCGATGATATTGTTATTTTATCTGAGACTGCAGAAGATCTCGAGAAGTTGCTGAATGGTATGGATGAAGTCTTGGGTAAGGAGTACAAGATGAAAATAAATAAGTCCAAAACAAAAGTAATGGAGTGCAGTCGAACGAAGGCAGGTGATGCGGGAAATATTAGATTAGGAAATGAAGTCTTAAAGGAAGTAGATGAATATTGTTACTTGGGTAGTAAAATAACTAACGATGGCAGAAGTAAAGAGGACATAAAATGCAGACTAGCACAAGCAAGGAAGAGCTTTCTTAAGAAAAGAAATTTGCTCACTTCAAACATTGATATCGGAATTAGAAAGATGTTTTTGAAGACGTTCGTGTGGAGCGTGGCATTGTATGGAAGTGAAACATGGACAATAACTGGCTCAGAAAGAAAGAGAATAGAAGCTTTTGAAATGTGGTGTTACAGAAGAATGCTGAAGGTGAGATGGATAGATCTAATCACGAATGAATGGATAGATCTAATCACAAATGAAGAGATACTGAATCGAACTGGTGAGAGGAGATCAATTTGGCTAAATTTGACGAGAAGAAGAGTTAGAATGATAGGTCACATCTTAAGACACCCAGGACTTGTTCAGTTGGTTTTTGAAGGAAGTGTAGGGGGTAAGAACGGTAGGGGTAGGCCAAGGTATGAATATGACAAGCAGATTAGAGCAGACGTAGGATGCAATAGTTACGTAGAAATGAAAAGGTTAGCACAGGATAGGGTGGCATGGAGAGCTGCATCAAACCAGTCTATGGACTGATGACTCAAACAACAACAACAACAACAGCAACATACATCCAAATTGATTAAATAGCCTATACGGTAAAAATGTGTAAGACATAAATGATCGTAAATTTAATTCTGTACAACTTTAGTTATTCATCTATAGTACCACTAATAATATAAATATTAGAGAATTAAATTTTAGGTCTTCCCATAAACTACCATTTCACTCAGCGTGAATATATTAATTTATAGCCTAAAGTGTAGTGCCTTATTCCCCGACTTTACATACAGAGTTCCATTAAATTCTGTTCAGCCAATTTCTCGTCGTGCGCGTATATACATGCAGACAGAAAGACAGAGATGAAAGAAAGAAAATTAAAAAGTGCATTTCCTTCTTACTGTGGACACGACGGATACAGAAATACCATTCTTTTTAAATTCTTGTTTTCTAATTCGTCCATCCCTGCTGTATATAAAAAATACATGGAAGAAATAATATTCCGTTATTAATGCGATGAGGAAAAGAAAATTTATTACCTGTGCTATTTCTTGAAACACTGTGATATACATATAGGCCTATACTGTGATATAGGCTACTTAAGACGAAACAGTAATTTCTTTTACTGACCTGAGACTTTTACGTATTCAGATTTAAAGTGACTTCGCTACACAGCACATAATTAGGGATGTAATACCAACAGTACCTAACAACATTTAAGAGAACAAGCGAAAATCAGTTAATGAACTCCTAGTCTCATATTTATTGTACGAATTGGCCTGCAAAATATTTTGTGGCTTATTTGTGTCGATACACACATAATGGAAAACAACCGTTGAAATATCAAATTAAGTTTAAAATGTTTCAAACATTTTGAGAACCTATAAAAATACCCCACTTTTGAATGTAAATACCATCCTTCTCACTAAACTACAGAAGCTACACGGCTACTTTACTTTTTTCTAAATAACTATGCAACAGACTGTACCCTAGGTATATTGGCATAAAAGCCAGAAAATGAAAGTATCATAGAGTAATTTTCTTCTGGGAATGTTCCTTTTGAAATTTCCCATTTAAACAATTAAAAAACCACCGTATTTAGAAATGCTTGAAAAATCTTTGGAATGAGCCACCGTCACCGAGTTTGCATTCCTAACATACTGCACGCTTCGTTCATCAGATCGCTTTTGGATTTTTTTTTTTTTATAGTTCTCGAGTCAAGTAATTCCATACACTGGAACCATACTCTAGTTGGTGTCTTACCAGAGACTTATACGCCCTATACTTTACATCCTTACTACAACCCCTAAATACCCTCATAACCATGTGCAGTATCCCACTTTTGGATGTAAAGGTTCCCTGTTCACTAAATTACAGCAGGTATTATGGCTACTTCTTGTTTTCTAAATAGGCATCGTTTTCACGGCACTCACTTCCCACTTCGGATAGTGACTGTAACCTCGTGAACGAAACGCCAGTCAGGGATAATTCTCAATGTGTAACATGTGTCGACCCCTTCAGCTGGATTTGTTCTGGATGATTTCCGACAAAAGAGTAGCGTTACGAAAATGATACAACGTTTGGGCTAGGAAGACTTGGGAGGAAGGAGACGAGCCATTTGACCAAGTGGTATGTTCCCAGCTGACAGTGGAGAGTTGGCGTGGAATGACATTACCGGAAGAATAAGTCTGGGTGGTGTTTTCAAAAGTAAGAAAGATCACAATATGAAGATAAAGTTAGAATTCAAGAGGATAAATTGGGACAAATATTAGTTTAAAGGAAGAGTAGTTAGGGTTTGGAATAATTCATAAAGGGAGATGTTCAGTAAATTTCCAAATTCTTAGCAATTATTTAAGGTAAACAACAGATACGTAATTTGCAACTGCCCTTAATGCAGATCAGTGGTGAAATTGATGGATTGGGATTTAAAAGTAAGGCCCTTACTCATAACAGCTACATAGTTTCGACTGTTATTCAAGATTATTGTTAATATGATGTTAACTCTGAATATGCTTAATTTTCATTGTCTTTTTTGTACGTGTGATGCGGTCGCTATTGTACTGTGAGTGTGTAGGTCGCAGCCTCATCAGCCTGCCCCAAAATCCGGGCCTGATATCATCCATTCCAAAACATCGTGACAACCTTACATTTCTAGAAATTGGTCCCTTTAGCCATCTAAGAACCTATAAGCGACCGCAATGATTGCACTCGGAATATGATTTTCTACTCGCCACCAAGGGAATGTTTGTTGCAAATGGTACACAATAATAAACAGCTCTAGGTCGAATTTTAGTAAATATTGATTGCCTAATTCAAAGAAATCAGAATGAGGAATCTGTTAACTGCATTTAAAAAAATCAAAATAGGCCATAAGACCCAAGAATGTGGTTATGGCCACCCTAGATAGACTAAAGAATTTAATAATAATATAACGGCTTTCTTACGTCCAACTAACTACCTTCTTTTACAGTTTTCGGAGACACCGAGGTGCCGAAATTTTGTGTGGCAGAAGTTATTTTACGTGCCAGTAAATTTACCGACAGGAGGCTGACGTATATTCTATGAGCACCTTCAAATACCACCGGACTGAGCCAGGATCGAACCTGCCAGTTTGGGGTCATAAGGCCAGCGCCTCAACCGTCTGCGCCGCTCAACCCGGCACATAAGAATTTAGAACTATTCCTAACAGAATTGATCAATAAATATTTTTTCCGTCCATTTTTTCCCTCTGATAGACGTTGATAGGAGATGTTGGCCCAAGGTAACCATAACCGAATTTTTTATATAAAGACTGCCCAATTTCCAGATCTTAGACACTGTTGAAATGGAGGGACCGTTTAGTCACCCCATAATATTAAAACGCAAAATAAACAAATTATTAATGAATAGATTACAGTCCTACAGTGTGCAAGAGTTGAAGCAATACTTCATCGTACGAACTGAATTGAAAGTACCGTATAGCACTGCTCTTACGATCTTCCTACGGTTTGTTATT
Organism: Anabrus simplex; assembly: GCF_040414725.1. NCBI lineage: Eukaryota > Metazoa > Arthropoda > Insecta > Orthoptera > Tettigoniidae > Anabrus > Anabrus simplex. The sequence goes on along the minus strand of NC_090278.1, from coordinate 70,891,326 downwards.
TCTGTTGTAAAATCTTGATTTAATACGAAAATGTTTCCCTATTTCAGGACTTTAATTTCTAATAATAATAATAAAATAATAATAATAATCATAATAATAATAATAATGCTATTTGCTTTACGTCCCACTAACTACTCTTTTACGGTTTTCGGTGACGCCGAGGTGCTGGAATTTAGTCCCGCAGGAGTTCTTTTACGTGCCAGTAAATCTACCGACACGAGGCTGGCGTATTTGAGCACCTTCAAATACCACCGGACTGAGCCAGGATCGAACCTGCCACGTTGGGGTCAGAAGGCCAGCGCCTCAACCGTTTGAGCCACTCAGCCCGGCACTTTAATTTCTAGTGATTTTTATATTCGGCACGTAGTATTTATAAACTATTTATACTTTAGCGATTTTCTAGCGACATTTGAGCTGATTTTAGCGACTTTTTAAAATTATAAGATACACGTGAAAATTCAACTAGTAGGCTATATAAATTCAAATTAACTGCCGGTATTTTTGTGGAAAACCTCAGCTTGCGGTGAAATTAAAATCTACCAGTACATTTTGTTGTATTAAAATGATGAAATACTGGGAGATGCTCAAAATTTGTTTAATAAAAAAACGTGAAAAACCTGTATAAATGAAAATGATTAGCATTCCGGGTCCTATAGATATTTAAAATGTCCACAAACTAAAAAATATCATCGAAATAAAACACTTTCTCCCATGCCTTATTATATTTAATAATAATAAGAAATCCAGGTTCCTTGGCTGAATTGCCAGAATAGTTGCCTTAAGTTCAAGCTTGATTTTCCTATCTCGGGGATTGGGTGTTTTGTTTTCGGTGTAATACACATGTTCATTTATTACACAATACACCACACTACCACGTAATAGTGAGAGCATATCCCTACACATAGCGTTAGCGTCAGGGAAGATGCCTGGAAGCAAAACTGGGCACATTAGTCCTAATCCCAAATAATTCGAATAAAACCAGGAGGAAGAAGAAGACGAAGGAGAAGAAGAGGAAGAAGAAAACTTATAGTTGTTCACCGGTAATTGTTAACAGTCACCGACATGCTTTACGGCTACGTAAGCGTTTGTAAGTCTTTTTTTGAAGTCAAAGCAAATTGAAGAGCTAACTCAGAGGTTTCCAAACGACAGCCCGCATAGCTACATTTTACGACCCACGAGGACTTTTAAAAAATATTTTAAGAAACGTGAAGAAAATTTACAAAAAGTAGCTCGCTCAAAAATGTATTAATTTTTGTACCCTTTATGGACCCAAGACAGAACTAATTCATTATTTCGTATTATTTCACCTGTTTTTAAGTATTCACTTGGGCTGAATAGATTATTTTTTATTTAAAATATAAAAATCCGAACTTGGGCGGAAAATGAGCCCTCACAAATGCTAGATATAGGTCTTAACCATTGTAAAAATGGCTATGGAATCCTTACCATATCTTGGATTTCCGTGCCAAGTTTACTATGGACATTTTATCCAACGTAACATGCCGTGAATACCAAGAAATACTTTAATTGCCATTGGTGTAAGAAGCGGCTTCAATTTTTCGTTCTTCTATCATTCGTTCAGAGTGCAGCACCCCCGAAGAAATGTTCAGAGAAGTGCCCCTGGGGGCCCTGTTTCATAAAACATCTTCCACTAATATTATTAGTAAGAAACCAATAATATTAACTAATAATATTAGTATTATGTTTCATAAAATTATTAGCTAATAATATTCGTTATTAGTTTATGAGTCGAAATTATTAGTAGATGTTCCTAATAATATTAGTAAATTGTTTCATAGACAACATGACTAACAAAAGTTACTCACATTATTAGGATTATTTCCACGAGTGTATTTTGACTCAATTCATATTATTGGTAAAACCAACGTGAGCGGTATTTTAATATTTGGCATAAAATCACGAAAATCACTGAAATGGTCTACTCTGACTCAAATAGTGATAAGGAACGAGTGTAGGTATTCACTGTTCAATAAATGTTACGTCATAAACAGCCTGTACTGGAATTTAACAAACATATGAATACAATGGGAGATTTAGGTTAGATTATAGAACTACAGAGTATTTGCTTGATAGGATTGGTAATAGAACGTTCCACTGCAAGGAATGAAGCATAACCTGAAAATAACAGCTTCGCATTGCACTCCACCGGTTGGTACAGTATCATTGTGTTTCTCCAGTGCAGTTCTGCTCGGACACTCCAGGTATCCTTTAAAATCTTGGCTTATATCACAAATAAACCAAGATGATGCTGGTGATGATTATTGTTTTAAGGAGAAGTAGGCTACAACTAGGCAACCATCATCTATAATAAAAATGGAAAGGGTCCGACATTTTGAAAAATGAAGGTATCGGCTAAAGAAAGAGAAGGGCCACGATGGGCGTGAAAATGAAAGACTATCTCGGTCTCGCAACCTAATACTGTCAGGGTAGGAAAAGAACAAGAGTTGAACAAGGGAGGTTAGAAGGGTAGATGAAAATGAGCCTGGCAGAAGTAAGTTAAAGCAATGGCAGGACTCATCTCAGTGCCCCATGTTCGCCAACACACGCTCCCAAGTTGAGAGCCCTGGGACCCCTTTTAGTTGCCTCTTACGACAGGCAGGGGATACCATGGCTGTTATCCTGCCGCCCCCACCAATAGGGCGTAGTAAACAAAGATTTTGCTAGTCCATCTCAGAGATTTTTAAGAGCACATGAAATAAAGAAGTAAAAGGAACAAGGAGGGTTATAGGGTGCAAAAGGCTGCGAATAGTTGACGCTTTAACTCAATCACTTTCTGAAAAGTAACTTTCTTCTCTCACATTACTTTCATTTCTTTTATTCATTTTCACACGTATCTAATTCATACCAACGAAAATATCAAGTGAGCCTTTTGAACATGTGGATTAATAGTCGGTTGTAGTCAAGCATTAGCCTACTGCGAGGAACAAACCCAAACCAAGAACATATGCAACAGACCGATTGTAACCTCCATTTGTATCAGCTGACTAATGAACTAATATTATTAGTGAAGATATTTTATTAGTCATGTGTAAATCTTTAAGAAACAGAATTTGGTTAACTAATAATTATTTTTATGAGTTCTAATATTAGCTAATAGACCTATTATTAGTTAGTTTTATGAAACAGGGCTCCTGGTAGTACGTTGCTGGGATTTTAGGCTCTTACAACTGTATATCATTGTTCCCTTCACAATACTCCCACTAAACTGAAGTTTTGTTTACACTACATTATTAACTTCAGTTTGTCTTTGGGTATTTTGTTTTTACTTTGTCATTTGTCAAATATTCATTCAAATGAACTGACATTACTGGGTGCTCTTCTTCCAAATTCAATAACTGTCCTGGGTATAATAGTGTTTTAAGCAATTAAAATGTGCAAACCTGCGTTTCAATTGAACTGTGCATATTATTTCAATACTGGTACATCTATTTGCGGAATTTTACGAAAACTGGCCTATTATTAAAGTGCGGCCCACGATGATGCCCTTGACTCCTTACAAATTGGAAACCCCTGAGCTGACTTATGCTTGTGATCCTTGTAGAATTCAATCGAATTTAAACTGAAATTCGCCAACAACGGGGCAATCAGTTTGTAGATTTTATAGTTATGATACTTCGTTAATAGACTCGTTTATGAAATACTTCAGAATCTTTCATTATTTCGATATACCGTAATACATACAATAGACATGTGCATAAATACAGGGTAATTATTTTAAATATCCCATTGAATAATGTTCAATTTTGATCAAATCTGAAACATGTCCCAAGCGACTGTAATCCAGCAGGCATATGACATGTAAAACAGAATTCTCTTTTGAAGTAATGTATTAAGCAGAGTCGAAAAACTTAATAGGATCACAACCAACGACTCAAGAATACTGGATAGAACTTTATTATATCCGTCCAAGGAAGAGAAGGGTATAGAAATACAGTATTATTCTTTGCTAGTTGCTTTACGTCGCACCGACACAGATAGGTCTTATGGCGACGATGGGACAGGAAAGGCCTAGGAATGGGAAGGAAGCGGCCGCGGCCTTAATTAAGGTACAGCCCCAGCATTGGCCTGTGCGAAATGGAAAACCACGGAAAACCATCTTCAGGGATGCCGATAGTGGGGTTCGAACCCACTATCTCCCGGATGCGAGCTCACAGCTGTGCGCTGCTAACCGCACGGCCAACTCGACCGGTGAAATACAGTATTAGAAGCATCCGTTACAATCAGAGTTGATCAATGATTATGGAAAAAGGAAATCTTCAAAATTTAACTGAGACATAGAATTAAAAATGATGTTCTGCGGAAAATTACAGAACTTAAATATAAGTGAATTAAATGAAAAATAAATAATATTATATTTTGAAGCTCTATAAATAAACGTATGTAATGGTTGTTTCATTGTATTTTGATGATTATTTTCAAAATGCGTCATAGGCCTACTACCAATTTAGTTTTGAGGATTTAGCTGTGCCTCTTCAATGTTATTCTTATATAAGGTGGACGAGATACGGATCTATCTGGAATCAACCTTCTAAAACTTCGCATAATGGTATTGGTACATGTGCAGGCAAGTGCGGTGTTTTTATCAAATAATCAATATATATAATTATAAATATTGGTCGTAGAACAGGAAAAAAAAAAAAGTCTAGCTGAACATCAGTATGCCATAATGTGAAGTTATAAAAACTGGGAAACACGGTCAGTCCTGTCATTTCATGCTGAAACGTCCGACTCATTGGCTGAATGGTCAGCGTACTGGCCTTCGGTTCAGAGGGTACCGGGTTGGAGATTTTAACCTTCATTGGTTAATTCCAATGGCCCGGGAACTGGGTGTTTGTGCTGTTCCCAACATCCCTACAACTCACACACCACACATAACAAACACTGCCATCCACCACAACAACACGCAGTTACCTACACAGGGCAGATCCCGCCCGCCCTCATCGGAGGGTCTGCCTTACAAGGGTTGCACCCGGCTAGAAATAGCCACACGAAATTATGATTATATGCTGTAATAGGAATTGTCCGAACTGAAAATAACTCTGCCCAGTTACAATGGTGATACCGGGGTGTTATAGGCACGATAATAGAGCCTACGTACAATAACAGATGTCGACAAAGTGATGAACCCTTTCCTATAACATTACAACAACCAAAGCTAAGATTCGTAAAATACTAGTAAAAGCTTGTGTAACTGATCGCACAGATAGAATAGAACATCAAATCGGCCAACCTGAGGACATTGAAAGAAAGGAACATCTACAATCAATCCTCACCTCCTTCACGCAGAAAAGAAAATGTACTGTACATGGAAATAGAAACCCATATGTGATGTATATAACTTGTATAAATTAGAATTGCAAGAAAGATGGGTGCAAGTACAGTTGAATGTGGGCGAATGTGTGGGAGTGGTTGTGAATGAGGGTGAATACAGGGGTATGAGTGAGGGTATAAATGTCTGGGTCGTCTTATTCTAAGATGTATAGAATGAATAAAGATAATTACTATTCTAAGAATACAGTGTTTGGAGTGTAAATATGTAAATTTAAAATTGTCTACATAGTCTGTATGTAAATATTCAGCAGAGTTTATGTACACATACATGTGGGGATGAAGGTACTTCGGTGTATGTGGGCTTGCCCTTTCTCCATCTACTACACTTGAATTGTACAATGTACAATAAGAAAATTATATAATTCTAGAGGAACAAGTATCATTTAGAAAGTTATCGAAGTATTGAATTTAACGGTAGCAGCATTTGGGACAATAAGTAGGTTTTTAAATAAAATTCTGAAACCATCTTTACATGGTTCTTATTTCAAATCACACCTACATTCTCAACTTGCCACTTCCTTTCTATTGCCGCTAATATACTAATGTCAAATGAACTGTTCTTTGCTTTCTGTTATATCTCCATTAATATTTTAATGCAGCAAAGATATTTATGTTGTGTTATTAGTCCTAGAGTGATGGAATAATCGAATCCAGAATAATAGCTTATTCGATTATTTCATTCTATTCAATTTCAGTTTGCCTTTCGGTATATTGTTTTCTACTTTTCGTCATTTGTGAAGTATTGATTCAAATTGAACTGACACTGTTGGGCGCTCATCTTCAGAATTAAGTAACTGTCGTGCGTTTAACACTGTCTATTTTTAATTTCACTCTTTTATGCAATCGAGATTAATTTTATTACCTCTGTTTGATGTAGTTAGATTGTATTCTTGTGCTAGTCCATAATTTCTGAAAATTTTTAAAAGAAACAAGGTAGCATTTCGAATATATTATTCTTGCGGGCCAAGCACGTGTGTTAACCGACAAGGATTACATAAAAATGACTAGAAAATAACCACATTTAAACTAATTCAGATGTAAAAAGTGAACTCTAGCAAATTATATACAAGAAATCAAATTCGCAAACTGCAAAATAGACGCATCCACTACAAAAAGAATTAAGACTCAATAATACTGAAAAACAATTTGATTCTCTCACTCCTAGGAAGAGAGAGAATGATTCAAGTTAGGACCAATAATAATTCAGTTCTCGAAAACTTCTCCCTTTTTAGCTCTAAGAAGCAACAGCAGGGGTGTAAATCGAATTTCAGTAATACAGCATACCTATCTACAAACAAATAATTGCTTAGTTAAATTATAAAGTCAATATCTTGATTATTAAGATGTACCATTTTAATATTTCTGTTTTAAGTTTATCGCCCGAGTACCTAAGCTTTCATTTATCAGTTACGAATAAATTTGAACTTCACCTTCAAAACTAGCAACAAATAATTTGAATGTTGAGAGTATTTGCAGGCCATAATACTCGAATTCTAAAGCAGGAAAGAAATCTCATTTTCACAAGAATTAGATACTTGTAGGCCTATTTTCTTCCACTGTGGACAACACGAGGTCAGAAAATTAAGAAAATGTATATGATAAATACACTGTTGTGTATATGAAATCTCATACAGTCAAAGCACAAAATTATATTACGAATTTCACGGCAGCTGATCGCAACAGTTCGGTGCCATTTTCTGATCTTGATTAATAGTAGCCTACTCGTTTCAAATGAAATAATCAAACACGGGACTTTCGATAGGTAACAGAAATTAGCCCTAACAGCTAACTGTTGATTAAATCCTAAACTTAGAAGAGAAGTTTTCGGCATTCGCTCAGAATCTAAGCAAGAGCAAGAAATATAATAGCCTACAGTGTATTTCAAAAGTTAAAAATTAACTTCTCCAAAAAAATGAGGAAATATAATATTGAAGTGTGCTGATATCTAGAAGAATCTGTTAATGGAGACTCAGTAACCATAATCATAAATTGTATAAAACACTCGGAATAAACAGCCCGAGTGATAATTTCTCAGAATAATACACCCCAGATTGTTTACAACGAACAGGTAGCAATATCAGTTGTATTAATAACCGATTTCCAAGGAGGAAACTACAGAAAATTTCAGGCTTATATAATCACTCATAAAACTCAAACGTATAACTTGGATAAATTCGGATTATCAAAATAGTCATGTTCTATCACTTCTCCTTCAGGTGATCAATAATATTAAAGATATGCAATAATGTTTACAACGGATACCGATATGAAGGAATGTTATTAACAACTGATTTCTGTGCAGGAGGCCGAAGGAATCTTCAAGCTCGTACAGGGATTCCAAACAAATCCAGAACATTAAACTGAACTTCGTTAAATAATCGAAATAGGGATAATCTATTCCTTTTTTCTTATCCAAATAGTGGTGCACAATCGAGTCGAATAAATCGCATAAGGTAGGCTTACCTGAAATGCTTCTTTTAAATACTCATCCCGGATATTTTAAGGATTAAATATAGTAGTGACAATAAGCTTTCAGACACTACATATAAGTTAAATGTAGGCCTACAAAGCATACGCCAGTGTTCTTCTCAGCTCTTTCAATACACGGTGTTAAGACAATAATAATAATAATAATAATAATAATAATAATAATAATAATAATAATAATGATAATAATAATAATAATAATAATAATAATAATAATAATAATAATAATAATAATAATAATAATAATAATTGTTAAATGCATTCAATAGGCTGTATACTTAAGTCATTTCACAATAGACATTACAGAACTGAGTCAAGAATATGTTTCTTTTCTTGCATTTTTTCCACATGGTACCGATCGCAAGTTCCCCATATAGAGAGCATATACATCCTTCAGTCGGTGTATAAAAATGTTTAGAATTACATATCTTGTAGTGAAAATCGTGCACCGCGTATTTTGTTTTGCTTCAATCCATTCCTTTTTAACCATGGCATCACGATATTGATGTACAATTTTCTTTTAAAGAATCCAGGCCTAACAAGAGGCTATAGCCTAATACTAATGTAATGTCTGTATGATCGTTGAAAGGTAGGGATTCAAAATCAACCATATTCTGACATTCATAAAGTACATGGGGAAATATTTGACACACAACTTCTAATCTTAAGCAAAAACAACGAAAAGAACGTTGAACTTACCGGTATGTGTCCTCTTGTGAATCTTGAGATTCTCCGACCTGGCGAAAACCTTCCCACAGCCGGGAAAAGGGCACGGAAAGGGTTTCTCTCCTGTATGGACTCTAATATGGTTCACAAGTTTATATTTGGCTTTGAACGGCCGTCCGTTTCTCGCACAAGATTGCCAGAAGCAAGCGTGCGTCGTGCATTCTGGCCCACCAACATGTTCTACAGTTAAATGTGTCACTATTTCATGCATCGTCGTAAAAGTCTTGCCACACGTCTTCCTAGGAGGGGGTTGTTCAGGGTCTATCCACATACAGGACATTTCTTGCTTGACAGGCTGCCTCATGTAGCGGAAGAACGCCCCGTGGTGGTGATGGGGCGCCATACTCGTGTGGTGCATAGCGTGATGATGATGGTGCGACATGGCAGCTGCGAATTGATGATGGTGATGATGTGGTGATGTCTGGTAAGGATGATGTTCTGGCCTTGTATATACATCCATACCTAACCTCATCTGATGATGGTGATGATTTAAATGGTGATTAGTTAGCGATTGATGAGGGTTTAAATGGTGGGATGAAGTATCGTGATGTAAAGCTGAAGGGAATAGGACTGTGGCATCCGTCGCAGAGGCGGTGGTACCAACAGGGGCTACGGGAGGGGAAAATTCATGGGTATGATGTTCTCTTCTTAAAAGAAAATCCCTCGCGGCATATCCTGCATGAGGATTTAAATGGTGGCTCATCCCGGAATGTGCACTATGGTGATAGCCATTGGTTTGAAACCCGGTGTCGTCACTGGCGGTGGTACCAAGGGACGCTGCTGCCGACATCGTACCAGCAGTCATCACCTGGTGTGCCGTACCAGCGCCGGCACTCCCCGCAGGAGGGGGACTCATCTTTAATCCCATGGATGCGAGATGGTGATGATGACTCGTGTCCATAAAATGATTTAACATGACAAAAGGAGTGATTTTTCTAACACCTCGCTGTCAAATAATTTAAAAAATAACCCCTCTCCTATGGTTTCTCTGTTCACAACACTTGTTTGAGATGCATTGTTACGAATTAATTATAAACAAACATATCACTAGAAATTCACTTGAAGCACTAGAACACAAAACACGTTTAGTGGTAACATTGCGCTGTGTCAAATCGACTATAAAAGTGAATCACAAGAATAGCAATGGTAAAAAAAAAGGATGCATATTTGCGACGGAAGAAAAAATCATTTTTTAAATATAATGTATAAATAAAAAAGACTTGTTGTAGAATCGTGTCTGCTAGTACGAACAAGCTCAGCGGGACTGAAGTGCTGAACAACATTAGATTGGGAGCCCCCCCTCTAGTAAAACCCCCAGGTAGCCAGCGTGGAGGGGAGGCATTATCACTAACCTTCCCATTCGCCAGACTGTACCTCTGGCCTGCCCCCTAGAGCGCGGGCTGGACCCCCTACCTATCATCAGCACCACACATCTCACCGGCATTGGTCAACAGCGCGCCGTGTAGCCAATCCGAATTGAGCTTTGGGGGCGTGTTCTGAATCCCGTCGTGCGCAGTCGGGTGCCTACCCACTGAAGCTTCCGTAATGTGTCGGTAGGCGGCAGGCTGGTCGACAATACAAATAATCTTAGCATGATACTGTCTGATAACAATATTATGCCAAGTATTGCATTATGTCTCTATTGCATATAATAAGGTCAACTTTTTTTAAATTTCCAAGCCGACTCAACAAGGTCGCCATTAGCAATCTGCAAGCTACACCCAGAGCCATCAGCTTTTACACACAATTTTTCTCCTCAATTTTCGGTTCAAGTTCTCTCCTGGATTAGGGTTATCAATCAAGGACTTTCATTGTTATTTGTGCCTCCATCACTCTTTTCTTGCTTCTCGATATTAGGAGAGTACTTGAAGAAAGTTAACATTCCGAAGTGATAATAAAAAGAACAGCTAACAGCGCTTATAAAAATGCTAGAATTCCTCGTGCGTAATGTACAGGGCCCGAATTTTTATGAAACTGCATATTAATAATAATAGACATGACATAGGCTTTTGGGTTATGCCGTGTCAAGAAAATAAGGTGAAATTCTTTACGTTTCACAGAGAACTTTGCTCTGCGTCTTCTGAAGAAAATCTCGATTGTTCACGAGGCAGAATTTTCAGATCAAAGTTCTCTGCGAAACGTAAAGAATTTCACCTTATTTTCCTGACACGGCATAAGCCTAAAAGTCTATATTATGTCTATAAGTACGGCGCGTGAAAGCATCAATAATAATAATAATAATAATAATAATAATAATAATAATAATAATAATAATAATAATGCCGTTCGCTTTACGTTCCACTAACTACTTTTAGGATTTTTGGAGACACCAAGGTGCCGGAATTTTGTCCCGCAGGAGTTCTTTTCCGTGCCAGTAAATCTACCGACACGAGGCTGAAGTATTTGAGCACCTTTAAATACCACCGGACTGAGCCAGGATCGAAGGTGCCAAGTTGGGGTCAGAAGGCCAGCGCCTTAACCGTCTGAGCCACTCATCCCGGCAATTATAATTATATTCCATTCTTTTAATTGTAGACAATTTAAAATGTCGGCGAATTGTGGTTCTGGTATAATTATACCTGTGTTTCATTCTTCATATTTTTACATATTTTTAGTAATATTACATATTTTTATGTAGGCCTATTATGTGAGGAATGTAACTTTTTTGAACATATCTAGGTAAATATTCAAAACATTAAAAAATGATGTTTGCTCGTTTAATTTTCAGGCTATAGTAAACTAGGCTAATTTCATTTGACTTCCTGCGATGTTAAACGGTCTTTCTCAGCCTATAAGAGAATTTTATCGGAGCCGCGCCGAAACATCACAATGGAAAACATGGAAAATGATTTGGTGACACACTGCCCATCGCGTAAAAGAAAGTTACCGTCCTGTTTGTGTTATTTACTAGGGGTTTAAAGACAGGTTCTGTAAGTTATCGTATTAACTTTTAGAAGCATTTATTTGTTTCATTTTCAGGATATGAGGACAACAGGGATATAGCTACAAGAATACATGGTGGGCCTATACCGAGCGATTTACACTGCATAACATTACAGTATTTTTAAAAAATATTTGAAGTATTTTGATTATGATCTTAAATCTAATAGCCTACTGTCAAAATTAGAAAACAGTAGATGATATATAAGTTATCTAAAGCAACAGCGAAGACTTTATGGAGGTATTTAAAACATCTTACCGTCTCTTATCATACCTATAGGTCATAATGAAAGGAACGTATGATATTTTTTGGTAAATTTAATTCATTAGTAAATTTTGTTTTGCATTTATATATTTTCATCCTGTACTCCTTCCCCAATACTATGTCCATACCATCCAGCAATTTCTCCAGATATTTTGCAGTCACAGATAAAATTACAATATCGTGGGCATATCTCAGAGTTTTGATTTCCTCTCCTTGGATTGTGACTCCCTTTCCAAATTCCTCTTTGATTTCCTTTACACCCTGTTCTAAACGAACTGTGAAAAGGAGAGTGGAAAAACTGTAGCGTTGCCTTGCCTTAGTTCAAACGCCGAGTACTAAAGCTAGTACCGTAGAATGGGGGTGAACATGTTGGAATTTTGGAGATGTTTTCACGTGTTTTCTCACCGACATAATTATATTCAACATTTTACACTGGAAATGTTGCTACTACCTTTGTTTCTGATAGGACCGGGCGAGTTGGCCGTGCGGTTAGGGTCACGCGGCTGCGAGCTTGCATCCGGCAGATGGTGGGTTCGAATCCCACTGTCGGCAGCACAGAAGATGGTTTTCCGTGGTTTCCCATTTTTACATCAGGCAAATGCTAGCGGCCACGGCCGCTTCCTTCCAACTCCTAGCCTCCTCGACCTATCTGTGCCGGTGCGATGTAAAGCCATTAGCCAAAAAAAAAAAAAAAAAAAAAAAAAAAAAAAAACCTTCATAGGGATGTACTGTAGTTCCGTAACCGTTTTGCAATATAATTTCTAACCTATATCTATAAATATCAGCATTCCTGTTCACTCCACTGTCGGGGTGAATAAGAACATAAATTTAAACCTATGTAAAATTCTATTCTACCTTCATAATGGGTGGACCGGGCGAGTTGGCCGTGCGCGTAGAGGCGCGCGGCTGTGAGCTTGCATCCGGGAGATAGTAGGTTCGAATCCCACTATCGGCAGCCCTGAAAATGGTTTTCCGTGGTTTCCCATTTTCACACCAGGCAAATGCTGGGGCTGTACCTTAATTAAGGCCACGGCCGCTTCCTTCCAACTCCTAGGCCTTTCCTATCCCATCGTCGCCATAAGACCTATCTGTGTCGGCGCGACGTAAAGCCCTTAGCAAAAAAAAAAAAAAAAAAAAAAAATTCATAATGGGTGGACAGACTCGTTGGCTGAATGGTCAGCGTACTGGTCTTCGGTTCAGAGGGTCCCGGGTTCGATTCCCGGCCGGGTCGGGGATTTTAACCTTCATTGGTTAATTCCAATGACTCGGGGGTTGGGTGTTTGGGCTGTCCCCAATATCCCTGCAACTCACACACCACACACAATACTATCCTCCACCACAGTAACACGCAGTTACCTACACATGGCAGATGCCGCCACCCTCGTCGGAGGGTCTGCCTTACAAGGGCTGCACTCGGTTATTATTATTATTATTATTATTATTATTATTATTATTATTATTATGGGTGGAAAGAAACAATATAGGCTCTATCTGTATCATAAAGTAATTCTAGTATCAGAGATGATTTAATAAATAAGTTAATTAAACTAACCCCATGGAACTACAGCCCTGAAGGGCCTTGGCCTACCAAGTGACCGCTGCTCAGTTCGAAGACCTGCAGATTACGAGGTGTCGTGTGCTCAGCACGACGAATCCTCTCGGCCGTTATTCTTGGCTTTCTAGACCGGTTCATAACTATATTTCTACAAAATTTATAATGACACGCTAACTTACAAGCACTAAGAACAACCGAAAATCAGTTACATCCATAGGATAACCCTAAATTGAACATGTCACTAATCTAGATGCGATATGTTTTTCAATTCCATGAGATAAAACAGTCTGCCCACCTTGTTTTCTATCTGCTTGGCCCTTGCTCAAACATCCAAGATAACTGTGCTTTCTCAGGAGTACATACATCACTTGTATTGTCTTTTTCCTCTGGGCTTGTATTTGCAGGCATATCTGAAAGAATGAAACAAATTTACTGAGTTATAAACAAGTAAAATATTTTAAACAATAGGTTATGTTTGAAAACAAATAGAAATAAATATTCCCCACTCAACAGGTGATTAAAGAAAGGAAGAACTAATTTCATTAAAGCGAACATTCGTTCCTATTCACCCCATAAACCATAACATTTTGACCTTCCTCATAATACACACAACAAACAATTAATAAGCAACTAACCCAAAAAAATAAATATGGGCTGTCTTCTAGACACATGATACTGTACAGTGGATAATAAAATGTTAATGAACCAGAAGAAGACTTTCCACAAAGAAAAATAACTGATAATTCTGAGAGTAAACAGAGTGAAGATCTGGACAGGAATTAGCAGGAAAAGATGTCAATTTTAAGAGCAATATCAGTACAGCCTACTTGTGAAAAGATAAACAACATTAGGTCTACTATTATAATTACACTTTGATGCATAAAAATAAGAAATAGTAGAAAGTCATTCCTATTCACCTCTGCATCCTCATTGCCCCCCATTCTACGGTAGCTTATCACTGGGGCCCGGATATTTGTGACGTCATATTGTTTCTATATTATTTCCACGGAAAATACAGGTTCAGCATTATTTTATCTACGTTGACTAAAATGATGCAGTTTTCATGTGTCATAAACCAAACCAAACCCCATGGCAGTACAGCCCTTGGAGGGCCTTGGCCTACCAAGCGACCGCTGCTCAGCCCGAAGGCCTGCAGATTACGAGGTGTCGTATGGTCACCACGACGAATCCTCTCGGCCGTTATTCTTGGCTCTCTAGTCCGGTTTCATTCGTCATTGTTGTTGTTTGAGTTCATCAGTCCATAGACTGGTTTGATGCAGCTCTCCATGCCACCCTATCCTGTGCTAACCTTTTCATTTCTACGTAACTATTGCATCCTACATCTGCTCTAATCTGCTTGTCATATTCATACCTTGGTCTACCCCTACCGTTCTTACCACCTACACTTCCTTCAAAAACCAACCGAACAAGTCCTGGGTGTCTTAAGATGTGTCCTATCATTCTATAAAGTCATATCTTAGCTTTTATAATCTTTTTGTCATTTTCCGGTAATTTTTCATATTGTGGTCATATTTACCCGTGAATTTTCGTATTTTTGACATAATTTTATCTTTTTTATTCCATTTCAGCAAATCTACTTGCAGTCGTCTCAAAGACGGATTTTTAACATCTCCTAATAGTTGTCTGTAATCTCATACAATATATCTTTTCTTACAAATATATACTGTAAGTTATTTATATTAATTAGGAGGGCAAGCTGTATAGAAAGAGATGAGTAGAGTCTCAATTGAACTCTAATGATTTGACTTATTTCATATATGCCCCAATACCAACCATCCTGCGATGTTCCTCGTTACAAGTCAAATGTTGCGAGAAAATAGAAGATCATCGTTCCTGTTTGAAAACTTTAAAATGTATGTAATTTGCTATTGTAATTCTTTCTGATCGGCCATCAAAACGTGATATTTATTTCATTCTGTGCAGAACCGTCCAGAGTTACCTATGGATTGAGTAATTAAATACATTCAAAATACCGTAGGCCTATAACAATAAAAATGCATGCTATTACTTATTTGCTATTATTGAATGTGCTCGATTTTAAAAGTATATTTTCAATATAATGTTAATTCAAACAGCGGCAAGATTTTGAAAATTTCAAAAATGTTACCAGAAAATTTTGAAGTCATACTTATTGTCATATTTGAATAATTTTTTAGGTCATAAATGCCTGCATATTTCTAACATTGTTAGGCCATAAACATACGGGCCCTTCTTATAACATTAATGAAATGTACCTACCAAAATAATAATAATAATAATAATAATAATAATAATAATAATAATCGTATGGCCTCAGCTACCGTTTGCAGACATTTCGATTTGACGCCATCTGGCTGTCTGCTCGTCAATTTCGACGTTTGTCTGCCATCTAGCGGACCTAGAGTAAACCGGATCTCTCTCGGGTGTCTATGGCTGAGATTTAATGAATTTTGATTTTGTCGGGTAAATACCAAATGTATCACCAGAGATCTTTTACATGCCGACATCGTACGGCATGGAGTGTCGAATGGACTTTTTTCCGCCCTTCAAAAATCCGACTACCTCTGCCGGGTTTGAACCCGCTATCTTGGGATCCGGAGGCCGACACTCTACCACGGACCCACACAGGCAGCTTATCTACCAAAAGAAAGTGTGGGAATGCGAATTCAGTCAATAATTCAAAAAGCTAATCACCTTGTTTCTCTCATTACCACCATTCCTATATGATGATAACACAGCCCAAGCCTTATCCTTCTGTTATGTGGAATTACATCACCGCAACTTAAACTTAAATAGCTAGTGGATATTATCCAAGGATTTCCGGGAATCGTAATCATACCTGGTATATTTGTCACACTGGGAAATACTTCATTCTTCCCCATACACTTACGACATTGGAAAAATTAGAATAGAATTCCGAAGTATCCTTTATTTTGCTCGAACTTCCCCAATTATTCAGACTTTGTTGGAACAAGTCGCGATAATTACGTATAAAATTGCCTCATTAATCACAATCAGATAGTTTGTTACAACGGTTTAAAGGATATGCTCCTTTGCTTGAGGACACAGAAGAGTCAGCTCAACGCCTCTGAATTAGTGGAAGAAAATTATTACACAGATTAAAATATTCACCCGGAAAGACGTGAGTGCGATTCTCTGTGCGGAAATCGAAAAGGAATTGGGAAGGAGACATTCACTTCTGGAAAGGAACATGTCCCACGGTTCACTTGATGAAAGCTAGGTTAATCCCTGGCGATAAAGGCGGCCAATTTCTTGGCTTCCCATCATCAAGGCAATTATTATTATTATTATTATTATTATTATTATTATTATTATTATTATTATTATTATTATTATTTCTTCGTTATGCGCCCAACGGAGGAGCGCGACTGAACGTGATGTCGTTGCCTTTTTCTTCTCCCAGAATCTCTTCATCTTCTCGCTGTGGCTTTTCTTGGGATCTTCTGGCCAGCTTTTGTTGGTGGTAGTGCTTGGATGATGTTCAAAGCGGCGATTGGCGACTAATTTTCTGAACTTAGATCTGTCTAACACAATGTCATCTGAGATGCCGAAGATCTTATCCAACTTCCAGCATTACTTACTTACTTTCACTGATAGAGCAAGTTTTAGAATTGTTTTGGTCAATCTCTGATTACTCATACTGAGAGTATGTCCATAAAATTTCAAACGTCTTTCGCTAAATGTGGCTGAGATTTTCTGTGAGTGTTGATACAGGTCATGAGATTTCCTTTTATCATCCAGATTCCCCCTGAGCAGCCTGGTCCAAATATTTTTCTTAAGATTTTTCTTTCTTGCTTTTCTATATCTTTAATCAATAATCTGCCCCCCATGATCAGTGTTTCAGATGCATATAGTGCTTTATTCTTGATTACAGTGATATCATCATCATCTGTTTACCCTCCAGGGTCGGCTTTTCCCTCGGACACAGCGAGGGATCCCACCTCTACTGCCACAAGGGCAGTGTCCCGGAGCTTCAGACTCTTGGTCGGGGATTCAACTGGGGAGAATGACCAGTACCTCGCCCAGGCGGCCTCACCTGCTATGCTGAACAGGGGCCTTGTGGAGGGATGGGGAAGATTGGAAGAGATAGGCAAAGAAGAGGGAAGGAAGCGGCCGTGGCCTTATGTTAGGTACCATCCCGCCATTCGCCTGGAGGAGAAGTGGGAAACCACGGAAAACCACTTCCAGGATGGCTGAGATGGGAATCGAACCCACCTCTACTCAGTTGACCTCCCGAGGCTGAGTTGACCCCGTTCCAGCCCTCATACCACTTTTCAAATTTCGTGGCAGAGTCGGGAATCGAACCCGGGCCTCCGGGGTGGCAGCTAATCACGCTAACCACTACACCACAGAGGCGGACTACAGTGATATAATGTCTTAATTTTGCATTTCGGGGTTTGGATTTGTAATTAGGCTATATCTGTTCCAAGTGAATATGTAACTGTGTATGCTCTTTGCTTTTTTTTGTTTACTTCGTGATTGAGTCCTGAAGGTTGGATGATTTCTTCCAGATATTTGAATTTAGACACTTGGGGTATTTTACCATATTGGATTTTCTTTGGTTGTCCATCTAAGTACCGAAGTGATCCTTCCAGGCAGTGAGTTTTCTGATATGAGATCTGGAGTCCTGTTCTGGATGCAGTTTCATGGAGTTTCTCGATGGATGCAATCTGTTATGGGACAACACTCAGTGAAGGACAAACATTGTAAATTCATTTTATGTTCACGTAATCTGCCAATGGTTATTCCTTTAACTTCTTTTTCCCAAGTCCTAATATCTTTTCCAAAACAAGATTAAACAATAAAGGGGACAACCCATCTCCTTGTTGGACTCCTGTTGTAACACCAAATGGTTCACAATTCCCCAAGAATTGGAAGTGTCTCCATGATTAATTCTCTTGTTTTCCTGTCTACTTTGAATTCTTCCAGTACACGGAAAAGTGTATACGGCTTGACAAGTACATAGGCCTATATAAAGTAAACGTAAACACCAGGTAATAATAATAATAATAATAATAATAATAATAATAATAATAATAATAATAATAATAATAATAATTTGGGAATTACTGTGTTATCTCGAGGCAGAAATAAGAGTTCCAGAACGAGACACTTGGTGCATATTTCATTCTCTACTGTACCAAGGTGTCTCTTCAAGTAGCGAAGTGTACTTCTGCTCAACTTGTTACGAATTTATTGGGGATTCTTTTTCTTTTTGCCTGCAATTATTAAATCGCCACTTATGAGTGGGCTGTTTTAATCACATCTTTGGTGGATCTTGTAAAGCTCTGTACAAGAGTGAGTTTTTGTGGGACTCACTTGAAAAGAAGTACCTTGAATGCTTTCCTTGTGATGTGTGCTGGAGTAACAACAAGTAGCCAGTGGATGGGGGTTCATTTGACAGCTCCAGTCATCCAGTAACGTGCAAGCAAGAGTGTGTAAGTGTGCCGGAAGGTTTGGAGTACCTACTAGTACTAAAATCTCATTCTTGATTTATTGGCAATGTTTGAGTCGGCCCCACGGTTTACCTGTTGGTTTCAGATTCGAATCCCGGCTATGGATTACTTAAGTTGAGAGCTGGTTCGAAGTCCACTCAGCGTACACGATTACCATTGAGGAACCATCTGACGTTCAGGTGGCACTCCCGGTCTAGAAAGCCAAGAGTATTCGTTGCACTGACCACGCATAACCTCGTAATCTGCAGGCCTTCTGGCTGAACAACGGTCGCTTGATTCTAATTAATAAAGTTATTGGTGTTCTTTTTCTTTTCCTACCACTTTTTCACAGAACTGTGGGGTCGCGGGTGCGAACTGCGTCGCACGTGAGGATTTGGCCCTGTTTTACGGCCGGATGCCCTTCCTGACGCCAACACTAGGAGGGATGTAATCACTATTGCGTATTTCTGTGGTGGATGGTAGTGTGGTATGTTGTCTGAATTTGAAGAGGAGAGTTTTGGGACGGACAGAAAAGCCCAGTCCCCGAGCCAGAAGCGATTAAAATCCCCGACCCGGCCGGTAATCGAACTCTCTGAATCGAAGGCCAGTACGCTGAATATGCAGCCAACGAGTCGGACAATAATGCTATTGGTTTTGCATCCAACTAACTACTTTTACGGTTTTCGGAGACGCCAAGGTGCCGAAATTTAGTCTCAGGAGGCTGACGTATTTGAGCATCTTCAGATACCACCGGACTGAGCCACGATCGAAACTGCCAAGTTGGGGTCAGAAGGCCAGCGCCTCAACTGTCTGTGCCACACAGCCCGGCTCGCTTGGTAGGTCAAGGTCGGGAAGAGCTGTGGCGTCAAAGGGTGATGGTGATGATTATTGTTTTAAGAGGGGGTAGAACTGGGCAACCATTCTCTATATAACACTAATCAGAGAGAAAATAAAGAGTTGTGACACTTCAAAGAAAGAAAGAAAGAAAGAAAGAAAGAAAGAAATCAAGTGCCTACCAAGTGCCTACCGAAGGCCTGCAGATTATAAGGTGTCGTATGGTCAGCACGACGAATCCTCTCCACCGTTATTCTTGGCTTTCTAGACCGGGGCCGCCATCTCATCGTCAGATAGCTACTCAGTTCGAATCATGTAGGCTGATTGGACCTCGAACCAGCCCTCAAATCCCGGTACAAATCCCTGATCCAACCAATAATCAATGATCTGCATTTAGTGTAGTCGCCCATTTGAAAAATCCCTATCTGTTGGTTAACTAGTCTAATCATCGCAAAGAATTTGGAAATTTATTGAACATCCTCCTTTGCAAATTAGTTTATTCCAATCCCTAAAACTTCTTCCTATAAATTAATATTTATTCGTCTTGAATTCAAACTTTATCTTCACATTGTGATCTTTCCTACTTTTAAAGACACCACTCAAAAGAACTCGTCTACCAATGTCATTGCATGCCATCTCTGCACTGACAGCTCGGAACATACCGCTTAGTGTAACAGCTCGCCTCCTTTCTCCCAAGTCTTCCCAGCCCGAACTTCAACGCTAGCGTATCATGCAGTCAGCGGGGAGTTTCTCCCTCTTTCTATCAGTTTTCTCTTTTACCCAAACATGGCTCAAAGAATTTGGCCGTTAATCATCTTCAGTTTCCAACAGTAGAAACTAATGCTAATGACCGGGAATCAAACGCGGAGCCTCCAAGTAAGAGGCAGGCACGCTACCCCTGTATCCCGGGGCCGGACAAGTGCCATGAAGGGCATGACAATGAAAGAATCACCGGGCGAGTTGGCCGTGCGGTTATGGGCGCGCGGCTATGAGCTTGCATCCGGGAGATAGTGGATACGAATCCCACTGTCGGCAGCCCTGAAGATGGTTTTCCGTGGTTTCCCATTTTCACACCAGCCAAATGCTAGGGCTGTACCTTAATTAAGACCACGGCCGCTTCCTTCTAACTCCTCCGCCTTTCCTATTCCATCGTCGCCATAAGACCTATCTGTGTCGGTACGAAAGCAAATAGCAAAAACATGAAAGAATCCCTGGGCCACGAAAGTAATACTGTCGGTCTAGGAAAACAACAAGAATTGGCCAAGGGAGGTCGGATAGGACAGACGAAAGCGAGGAACCTGGCACAAGTAAGTGGAAGCAATGCCAGGTAAGGGCCCTGTCGTCGTGAAATGACGCCCTGGCTCCCTAGCCGCCTCCTGCAACAAGCAGGGGATACCTTGGATGCTATTCTGCCGCCCCTACCCAAAGGGGTTGCCATAGGAAAGGGGATATTTTTGGTCCAGTAATTTAGTACTGTAGAGCCCCTTCTTAATGCATCGAGAGGATGATTCTCTCTCAATGGTCTGTTCTTACGGCTGCCATGCATGTGATAGATGTCCTATCAACTATTTACGTCGTCTCTTCTTAAATGTTTTCAAAGAATTTATCGAACATTTCCCTTGGGTGTGGGGGAAATCAGTCACGGGCGAGCGGTCAAGTTTTATATGGAAAACCCTGTATTGCATTAGAGTGGGAGCTGTTGCATCCATCTGATCGTCTTCGAAGGGCGCACTATGTACATTTCAAATTTACCACATCTTTGTTCAGTAAACCATGGGTGTGTATCGCCTCAGAAATACACAGTTTCCGCTGAAGGTTAACATCGTTTATTTAAATATTCACTTTCATTTGACACTACATGTCGGACGAGATCGGCATGTAAAGGATCTCTGGTGACACATTTGGTGTTTACCGGACAAAGTGAATTAAAACTCAGCCGTAGACGCCCAAGAGAGATTCAATTTATTCCGCCATCTAGTAGGCCTAGAGTAAAACGGAGCGTCGAAATTAACGATCTGGCAACCAGATGGCGTCAGATTAAAATGTCTGCACACGGGTAGCTCAGGCTATACGATTATTATTATTATTATTATTATTATTATTATTATTATTATTATTATTATTATTATTATTAAATCCGTTTACCCTCCAGGGTTGATTTTTCCCTCGGACTCAGCGAGGGATCCCACCTCTACCACCTCAAGGGCACTGTCCTGGAGTTGAGACTTATACGACTGGGGAGGAGGACCAGTACCTCGCCCAGGCGGTCACACCTGCTATGCTGAACAGGGGCCTTGTGGAGGATGGGAAGATTAAAAGGGATAGACAAGGAATAGGGAAGGAAGTAACCGTGGCCTTAAGTTAGGTATCATCTCAGCATTTGCAGGAGGAAAAATGGTACCTGGCTTAAGGCCACGGCCGCTTCCTTCCTCTTCCTTGTCTATCCCTTCCAATCTTCCCATCCCCCCGCAAGGCCCCTGTTCAGCATAGCACGTGAGGCCACCTGGGCGAGGTACTGGTCATCCTCCCCACTTTTATCCCCAAACCCAGCGTCTGAAGCTCCAGGACACTGTCTCTGAGGTGGTAGAAGTGGGATTCCTCGCTGAGTCCGAGGGAAAAACCAACCCTGGAGCGTAAGCAGATTAAGAAAGAAAGAAAGAAAGTTATGACTAAAACAGAGACTGTTTTTTGTACGAATTTAATCGATTATGAATCACTTACTGCAGGCACACAATTATACTCGTCAGTGAATGACAACACTTCACTAATTACTGACCCATATCCTCACAGTGGGTCTTCGGTTGGCGGTCTTTACGTGGAACGGGCGATCATTCGTAATCTTGACTGACAGGTCTCACCTTTCACTTCGCTTCGCGCGCAACACAGTCACTTCATACAACACCTTTACGTGGTATTTTTTTTACAATTTGTTTGATGCCTTTCTTTGACCGATACCTTCATTTTTCGAAGTGTCGGGTCCCTTCCATTTATTTCCTTATGATTAGTGTTATACAGATGATGGCTTCCCAGTTGTAAGTCCTCTGAAAACAATAATCATCACCACCATGAGAACCTGAGTTTTCAAAGAAGACTGCTGCTCAGCAAGACCACCTCAACATATTCAAGTGTCACGTTTTAAGTGTGATGATATTTTCACCCGTATTGCTTGGCTTTCTTGACCGGATTTGGCAGATAAAGCTTTACCAGATTCCCTTAGGGATAAATTGGCGCTACATACACACAAGTCTCTCAGGGAGCATTTTCTACTCCATGTCCGAAGAAATAGGTCTACACACAATTACTGTGTGTGAACACGCAGCGCTATCTCAACATCTTGTATAACTAACACGGCTCTTGGAGTCACGCTATAAGCTGTTATCTCAACCTATTATTGCTCCCACCATGATACCCGCATATTTCATGTGACGGTCAAGATAACACTGGAACATAACCAATTCCTCCGTGCATGGCTTTTGAAATGAACTAAACTTGCGGCCACTGAATTAGGCGGGTGAGGAAAACTACGCGGTTGCAGATATGGGAACGGCGAAGTCTCTTACCTCTAAGCAAGTAGTGGCAACGTTGATTGTGCACTGCTGTCAAGTCGAAGCAAAGACTTTAATATTACTTATCTAGACTCACAGAGCGCGCTGATGCTAAGCGGAATATTGAATACTTTCGCGCATCGCCATGTTGCGGGCGCTTCAGCTTCGAATGCATGGCTAGCATGTGGTAACGTTTACAGACCCTTGCATGTTTTCGATTTGAATCATGCCTGTTAGTGGATCTGGTTAGGTATTATATGTGACGGAGTGATAATATATTGTTAAATATTTTCAAGGAATGTGGGAGCAAATACATTACGTTAGTTAAATTGATCGACAATATTAGGCCTAAAGTTAGGCATTACCTGTGGAATGGAAAGATATTCACGAGGGTGGATTCGTGTGCAGCCTTCATTTGTACAGACTGCTATCAGAAGGGATCTGGTATTTCTTTTCACATGTGAGTAGAAATTGAACTGTTAACAAATAACTTCCATTTACCATAATCGAGAACTAAACAGGTTATAGGGTGGTTGATTCAGAGAACGCTTGGACATGAAATTTAGAATATTTAGGCTTCTTTTTCTTGTTTGCCTTTTTCCAATTCATCGGAGATTGAACCCGGAGCCTCCGGGTAAGAAGTAGACACGCTACCCCTACACCGCAGAGCCGGGATTTCATATTCAGAAAATGAAAAAAAACATGTATCTGATTGCTTTAGAAAGATTTCTGCAGTCATGTACTTTTTAAACAATCTGTTCAGATAATTGAGTAAAATTTGCTGTAATTACTTATCTGAGAGGAATCATAAGCTATGTACCTTTCATAGAAATATTTTATTTCACAGGTTTTCTTTCTTGTTGATATTGAAGATTATTGTTATCGGTACAGGAGTTTGTAAATATTTAATTTATGTGTTCTCCAGTCTGCTAAGAGACAAGTAATTTTTATCTCACGATATGTAATCATACTTAAGTTGTAGACCGCTTTTTGAACATGTCTTCATATTTTCAATAAAGCTAAATAATTGTTGATCCTGGGTTTCTCAAGAGACAGATTACCACGTTGATTCTCGTCCTTTGAGTCTGGCCTTCTTGCCATACGTACAATGTTCAAACACATCAGTTACAAACATGACCCTTATATTAAAGTGAGCGACATGATCATTTTCGAGGTACCGCTAGTGTATTTTTGTAGTAGTGTATTTTTGTAGTAGTGTATTTTTGTAGTAGTGTATTTTTCAGTCTTCTTATTCAGTCTGCTAACGGTTTTTTTTTTAGGTGCGCCACCTATAGGCTATTTAAAGGATTTGTGTAGATTGTTCAGTTTTTATAAAGATATATATTTTATTACCACAGTCTTGATAGTATGTATATTTATTGCGTGTGTACACGGTAGTCGGTGCAGGCTGTCATTAATTTTATAAGGCGAATGTTTTCATGTGTGCGAAATGTAAGTTAAAGCATGAATTCCATACAATCTCCGCGTCAAGCTGAGGAGCGCCCGCAACATGGCGGTACGCGCATGGACATGTGTTCCCCAGTCACACGCTTCTGCGCAGCCAGCGGTGTGGGGCCTTGAGTCGAAGCATTCTTTAACCGATCGTATGAGCAACACTTCTACAGCTCCGTCCCCAGCTATCAAAGGTGACATAGGAATCACTAAAGAGGTGTGCTAGAGAAATGAGGAGTGAGCTAGTTTCCCGTTGCTTTTCTTACCGATCCAGAAGTTCCTATTACATGTACAGTAAATCTGAAAAGCCTACATAGACTAACCGACCCTATGAGCAACACTTCAACATCTCCGTCCTCAGCGGTTAAAGATGGCCTAGGAATCACTAAAGAGATGTGCAAGAGAAATGAGGAGTGATGTAGTGTCCTGTTGCTTTCCTCGCTGAGCAGAAGTTGCTTTTACATATCAGTCCGATAAGCCTACTTAGATTAACCTATTCTATGAGCGACATTTTTACATCATTGTAAACAGGGACTGACTGCATAAGGTATGGCATTACTAACATCGCTCAGACCTCAATACCTCACTTTCATATTCTCAAAGCCAAGTAATAGACGGGGACAGATCAATGAAGTAATAAATTTGTACTATCCCATACCAGAAGACATCATGCACTGAAAAAAACCACTGCATCCTACGAACAAGGGCATTGCAGTGAATCTGTAGTGACGTAACATGGCGGCGGGCGCAAGCTTCCGGCTTCACTATATAGCACCAATGCTCTGCCGGTCTATTTACTATAACTTACGTCTGAGTAGCCAGATCACTGAAGGACGGATTGGTGAAAGTTACGCGTATTACAACACACTTCGTTCAATTTTTAAATCCTTACTGTTTGGCGAGATATGAGCAGTGTTTTGTGTGCTCTAGTACGTAAGTTGGGAGCCCCCGGGGCTTCCTTTAATCTGATAAACTTCCCCCCCCCCCACACACACAAATGTTAAACAAAGGAGGTATATTTGAATAAGTAACAATGGAAGACCTTGCGGTGTGTTATCTAAAATGCAAAAAATAGGAGAACGTTTCTAGGAATTCCGACCTGTTTGTGAGAGTTGCACCGTGCTCTGTTTTGCCTGTCAATCAATAAGAAAGTAATGTCACTGATAATCGTGACGTTGAATTAGTACGTCCTCAGCTGTCAGCGTCAATGACAGCGCTAAAGTGTTGGTCTGATTCTATTAACCTGTATATCGTGGGCTAAACTTAGGCTTTTTTTTTTTCTTTGCAAGTTGCTTTACGTCGCACCGACACAGATAGGTCTTATGACGACGATATGACAGGGAGGGGCTAGGAGTGGGAAGGAAGCGGCCGTGGCCTTAATTAAGGTACAGCCCCAGCATTTGCCTGGTGTGAAAATGGGAAACCACGGAATACCATCTTCACGGCTGCCGACAGTGGGGTTCGAACCCACTATCTCCCAAATACTGGATACTGGCCGCACTTAAGCGACTGCAGCTATTGAGCTCGGTGAACTTAGGCTAACGGCGCTCGTGCACATAGCTACACATGGAAATCGCAATGAGGTTTAAGGAAAAAAAAAAAAAGGGGGTCGATATTTACTTCTTATTCTTATTCTTCTTCTCCTCCTTCTTCTTCATCATCCTTCCTTGATGTTTAATCCTCCGTTCTTTTTAGTATTCCTTCATCAATGCACTATTCCTTTTCCTCTTCATTCTTCATTCGAATCCTTCCATTCTAAAAATCACTCTTTCTATAGTTTCCTCTTTTCTTATTTATTTCTTTGTAAATCTTTCTTGACCTCCTGTATCCAGCTCGTTGTTCGGCTCCGTGGCTAAATGGTTAGTGTGCTGGCCTTTGCTCACAGGAGCCCCGGGTTCGATTCCTGGCAGGGTCGGGAATTTTAACCATCATTGGTTAATTTCGCTGGCACGGGGGATGGGTGTATGTGTCGTCTTCATCACCATTTCACCCTCATCACGACGCGCAGGTCGCCTACGGGAGTCAAATAAAAATACCTGCACCTGGCGTTGTCCTCGGACACTCCCGGCACATTTTTTCCAGCTCGTTGTTGAATGTTTCTCCCAAAGGTATTTTAATAGTCTACCTATAGATATGTCCAAAAATAGCAATCTAATTTTTCTTATTGCTTCTGTTATATTTTCTATGTTCTGGCATATTTCCTTATTATTTCTAATTTTCCACTGTTCTGTTGTTTTCGTTTTTCTTAAATATCAAGTTTATTCATGTAGACCTACTTACATTTTCATACTTTATAACCGTATTGTTGAAACTGTCAGAAAATGTACGAGTATTTGCTAACACACAAAATATACCTCAAGATTCTTGTTTAAAATCATAATTGAAAAGATAAATTAATGAAAGAATGTGGGCTACACATCTTGGAAGTCTCTCCCCAAAAAATAACAAATCACGTAACTCTGAAATATATCTGTCCACACAATACTGAATAGCATGCAAGCTATCTCCAGTTACATACTGTATCAACAAAATGTTTATGTTGTCAGAGTAGTCTTCATGAGTTAACTATGTCACCGACAGCGCGCTATAAGAAACAAACAAAAAACACACACACTTAGGTACAAATTATATAATAGATGCTCAAACAATCGGGCTGAGCAAATTGCTGTACTGGAGGCCCTTGGGATATTACAAGACATAGATAGATAGATAATGCCTTTATTGGTGGCGAAGTTAGGGCTCAAGGCCCTCTGTTACACTTAACCACCAGACGAGTATACATGTACATAACTTATACAGTACTTACAAATACAAATAAAACAAATAATATAAATAGCAAAAAGAATAGACAATATACATGAAAATCTCCTGTAATTCACACTGACAGTAAAAAAAAAAAAAACCTTACATCTTTTACGAACCAACCGCAAGCACAATACATTGATAGAAGAAATACAAAGTATTTTACGATATCTTCAGCAAGAGAACTGGATCGTAAAATTTTACATGGATCAAGGCTCATGATGGCAATGAAGGAAACGAACTTGCAGACCATTTGGTCAAACAAGCTGCAAACAACCTGGACTTGAAGTGGTTTACAATTGAACACCTATCTATACAATCAAACGAGACCTGATGGAGGAAACCATTCGATTGTAGGAGTACGGTTGGGAAAATACTACAAACGGAAGCATAACAAAATCATACTTTCCTAATGTACGAAGTACACTGAATATTAAACTAAACCTAAGTCATCATATGACAGCTATGGCAACATGCTACGGGAAATTTGGTGAATACTTCTTTAGGTTCAAAATAACAGACGATCCTACATGTGTGTGTGTGTGTGTGTGTGTGTGTGTGTGTGTGTGTGTGTGTGTGTGTGTGTGTGTGGTGAAACAAATCATCAGACAGTTGATCATATTCTTTGGGAGTGTAAATTACTCAACTCCGAGAGAGGTGAACTTTGTAGAAGAGTAAATAGTTCCCAAAAGTTTGCATAAATTACTGTTATATTTTATGATTTCCACCTAGAGTAGTTAATATTGAATTTATTTTTCTAATTTTAGACTTAGGATGTAATATTTTAGTTTTAGACTATATTAAGTTATATTACAATTATATTATATACACTGTGTTAAGTTTGAATATTAAGTTTGGATTCAGTATTAAGCCGCATAATGTGGTTAAGTGTAAGAGAGGGCCAAGAGCCCTAACTTCGCCACAAATAAATAAATAAATAAATAAATAAATAAATAAATAAATAAATAAATAAATAAATAAATAAATAAATAAATAAATAAAGTCAGTGTGCGACTGGCCGGAGGAGAAATACGAACTCGTGGACAAACACTTACAGGATTTTTATAAATTTGCAAGCAAAATAAATGTTGACATCTTACATTGAGATAGCAATTGAGTGTGATATTGACAAAAGTCATATGAAAATTATTTCACATAGGGTTTTAATTAGTACTATCATTATGTACAGTATATACAAGCATGTAGTATTACTTTCTGTAATGGAGCATACTGTTAATAAATTATTAAATCACACACATTACAGTATAAGTCACAATGATACGCCGTACTTTTTATTTTTACCTTGGTACAAAAAAGTGAGAATATCACTATATGATAGATTAGTCCATGTTTGAAACACTCATACACATCTTGATGCACCGCACATATCAGTTTATATAAGTTATTTTTGTCCTTGATTTTACAGTCATCATTTTCAGTAATTGGAAATTATCTAATGTTCACACTCAATTGTCACACAGATTATTGTGCAGGAAGTGCAAAACGGAACTTGCGTGATTATGCTGTAATATTAAAGAGAAAAGGAAAGAAGTTCATAATTGTGTAACTAAGCCGTCGAAAATACATAGCCGAGAGCAAGTGGGGTTTCTAAACTGGTCAACACTACACTCAACTCTCGATGAACCAGGATAATATAGGGTGAAAGCTTCCCGGATAAGTAAAACCGCGGTTAACCCGCAAAGAGTTAAAAATAGAACAGGCGTAAGTACAGTTAAAGTAATAATAAATGATACTACTGTATTGTTTTTTATTAAATTCCCAAATACGCAGCAGTAAAAGTAGCACTTAGCATAATTAATAAATGGAAAAATAAACAGCAATTTTCATTGAAACTAATAAGGCAAAGAAAAATATTCAGACTACCTAACTTTACAGTTTCTGAACATAATCAGTCATGGTTTTCTGCTTTTGTGCAGAGAAACACTTTTTTCTTTATTTTATTTCTCAAGTTTCTCAAAACAAGTTTTTCGGTGATGAGAGCATCATCCTGGCTCTCGATGAGCTCCAGCAATGACTCGACATTTGCCAAGGCACCCCCCCCCCCCATTTGCTTGTATTACTGTAACTCCTAACACGCGTGCATTTCTAGTGTTTTTGATATCGCGGTTAAGCCGCAACGCGGTTGATCTGATTACGGTAAATCGAAAGTTGAGTGTATATTGGTTTCCTCTACGATAGGATGAACTTCTCTTGTTTCACACACACTAGAGCTTGTGGAGAACAAAACAATTCCAAATGGCGTTGTTCATCTTTAAACATTTTTCAAAAACTCACTAAGCAGGGTTTCCCATTAGACCTTAGATTTTACTCACGATTCTTCTTTCTAGTGCTTCAAGTTTATCGACGTTATAGTTCAAAACTAGACATTCAGTACGTAAAGATATTTTGGTTTCACCACTTTACTGTAGTGCCTTATTTGTAGATTTTTTAGATAAGCATTTCTTGTTGTAAAAATTCTTAGAGATGCCGTACGCTCTTTCCATCTTCTGTAACCTTTCTTCTACAGCAGATTTTCAGATTTTCCTAAACCATTTTCTTGAATCATTTCTCCCAGGATCTAACAATACTGTATGTCTTGTTTACTTATTAGTTCGTCTTCTTCTTCTTCTACTACTGCTTTTCCTACACTTGTCAGGTCGCGAGTGAGAACTTGGTCGCACACGTACATTTCGCCCTGTTTGACGCCCGGATGCCCTTCCTGACGTCAACACTATATGGAGCGATGTAATCACTATTGCGTGTTTCTGTGGTGATTGGTAGTGTAGTGTGTTGTCTGAATATGAAGAGGAAAGTGTTGGGACAAACACAAACACACAGTTCCCGAGCCAGAAGAATTAATCAGACGTGATTAAAATCCCCGACACGGTCGGGAATCGAACCCAGGACCCTCAGAACCGAAGGCCTCAACGTCCCTTGCTACCTCCAGATTTAAGCTGTGTCAGCCTGTCGATTTGCCAGAGCCCATATAGTGTCTTGTGGTGTCGGGAACACATGTAATGAACAAATCAGTCTTTGCATTGAGGACCGAGGTTTCCTTACTTAGCGAGGTGGGCGTTTGAATGTTGACTTCATAAAGTCCTAGCAAACAATGTATATCGGTGGAGTAGACCTTTTTTCTTTCTTTTTTTTTTTCTTTTTTTCTTTCTCAATCCGTTTACATCCCAGTCTTGGTTTCTCCCTCGGACTCAGCGAGGGATTCACCCTATACCGCCTCAAGGGCAGTGTCCTGGAGTGCGAGATTTTGGGTCGGGCGATACAACTGGGAAGTAGGATCAGTACCTCCCCCAGGCAACCTCACCTACTATGCTGAACAAGGGCCTTGGTGTGGGGGGGGGGGGGGAATGGAAAGATCGAAAGGGATAGTCAAGCAAGAGTGCAAGAAGCGGTCATGGCCTTAAGTTACATACCATGCCGGCATTTGGCTGGAGGAGAAGTGGGGAAACCACGGACAACCACTTCGGTGGAATAGACCTAGAGCCTAGAATTTGTGAAATTGGCAATATCTTGCCAAGAATTTGTGAAATAAGTCGCCCAGGTGGGAGATTCCCTATCAGTAGTTTCCCTAGACTTTTGTTACTGTAAGTGGTTTCAAAGAGCTACGAAATTTGGTGAACATTTCCCTGACAAATTATTTCATTCCCTAATTCCTCTAAATGGATACTTGCCCCAATTTGCCCTCTGAATTCGAACTTTAACTTCATACTGTGCTCTGTTTCAAATTTTTAAAACACCGGTCAAACTTATCTGTCTACTAATGTCACCCCAGACCATCTCCCCACAGACAACTCGAAACATACCACTTAGTCGAGCAGCTCGTCTCCTTTTTCCCAAGTCTTCCCAACCTAAAGTTTGCCACATTTTCGAAATGCTACTCTTTTGACGGAAATCACAAAGAAAAGTCTTGCTGCTTTCCTTTGGATCGTCTCCAGTTCTCTTACCGGCCGAGTTGGCCGTGCGGTTAGGGGCACGCAGCTGTGAGCTTGCATCCGGGAGATAGTGGGTTCGAACCCCACTGTCGGCAGCCCTGAATATGGTTTTCCGTGGTTTCCCATTTTCACATCAGGCACCCAGGGTGCGAAATCGAAAAACTGGTGGGGGGGAGGGGAGAAGGATCGTAGGGCTTAACTACTAATGTTTATTTCAAACAGTATATAGGGGTATATAATTCCCTTCTAAGTAAATTACCCCCTACCCTTAAAATGTAAATTTAAAATATTTATGTTTGAATTCTGTTGTTATAAGAAGAATGATGTTCAATGGAAAATTATTCCTGGGTTTCAGATGGACTTACCAGAAAAGTAGGCTGCATGTGCGGAGTTGCCACAGCTCCGTTGTTTTATTCCTCAAGGTCTGACAGCCATCCTATTATTTCATACTTATGTGTAGGCCTATTATTGTTGATGTTTTTATGAAAATATGCACGGTGAATTTCCTCATTTTATAATGAAAGAATCCCCCCTGAACAATTTTAGTAGGGGGAAACTTTGAGATAAAATCATCGGAGGGGAGGGGGGGACCCCTCCCATCCCCCCGCTATTTCGCACTCTGGCTGTACCTTAATTAAGGCCACGATCGCTTCCTTCCCACTCCTAGCCCTTTCCTATCCCGTCAAAGCCATAAGACCTATCTGTGTCGGTGCGACAGCCGCTAAATACTCTCACAACTTCGTTAATAGGTTTTCCCCAATTAAGATCATCTTAAAGACGTATACTTTCACGATCACTAAATGACATTAATTATAACACTTAATTTTGGGGATATTAGGTCGTGTAACGCTTGTAATATGCTGACGCGTTTCGAACCTGCGACCACGATCGTCTTCAGAGCAATAACAGCGATTTTAGTGTCAACCGTCACTCCATAGAAACCAGACTCAAGATAAAGAGACTCGGTTAGAAATGTAGTTCATTCCAGGGCCTCCAGAAATATGTTCAAGAGTTAACAATGGAGGGTAACCATGGTCTAATCAGTGTACAGCCGTCACCTTTGTTAAAATTATTCGACTGTTTAGCAATTTCTATCCCCTCAAGAATAATTCTAGGTATAAAATGTTTATCTTTATAAATGACATAATTGAGATCCCTATCAACACAATAATTCATACTGAGAGGACTTTTCCTATTATTGAAATATACAACCCTAACTTTTCATCCGTTTACCTGCTGTCCATCTGACAACATTGTCCACGTCTTTTCTGCAGTTGCTCACAATCCTGTAACTTATTTATTACTCTTTATAGAATAGCATCCATCATCTGCAAACATGTAATCTATCCTCGTACATTCAACTCACAAGATCTCACCACTGAAGCCGATTTTTCGCACGGTTTCGTTTACCGAGTTTATTCCTAACTTTGCCTTTATTTGCTCATCCCGTGTTCCCTTGTGTGCCTGTTTGTACCGGCAATCGCTCTTATCAACTCTGTTAGTGCTAACTTATGAATAAGAAAGCTCCTGATATTACATTGCAGTCTTTGAGGGCATTGTCATAGAAATCAACTAACTACCCAAGAGTGGCGGCGCTGTTCCTGAATCTTTTCGTGTGAGGGAATGTTCGAAATGGAAAGATGATGATGATTCAGGAAAGACGTAGTAATTAACGGATAGAGGCGGTAAATCCTCTGAATACCTTCTAAACCAACTTAGGGAGCAGCTCATTGTCTTTGAGGCTCTTTACCAAGAAAGACAGCAATTAGTGTTCACAGCGGCGGAGGATCAGGAGGGGTAAATAATCCCATTGTGGCACTCACCGACTGACCGAGTGTTGTAAGATGGCTTTCTAACTAAACGCCAGAGCGCAGTCTTCTGTCCACTGATTATATTTCAGGATATTGATTTCAAAACGGAGAATTTTTTTTTTTTTTTTTTTTTTTTTCTTCCAAAAGTTTCAGTACGGACAGATTTATGTTTATCGCATTCAGAAATGCAACATATTAATTAGACCTATTCTTCATGTTTCATTCAGCAAAACCAGGATAAATACACACCTTCACATCTATTTTTTTTGCAGGGCTGAGTGGCTAAGACGGTTAAGGCGTTGGCCTTCTAACCCCAACATGGCAGGTTCGATCCTGGCTCAGTCCGGTGGTATTTGAAGGTGCTCAAATACGACAGCCTCGTGTCGGTAGATTTACTGGCACGTAAAAGAACTCCTGCGGGACTAAATTCCGGCACCTCGGCGTCTCCGAAGACCGTAAAAGTAGTTAGTGGGACGTAAAACAAATAACATTATTATTATTATTATTATTATTATTATTATTATTATTATTATTATTATTATTATTATTATTATTATTATGTGCGTATGGACCCAATGGATCACGCAAAGCTCTAACGATTCTGTTTTCTGAGTTGCCAAACAGCTCTCATCCTTTCTCCGTGGATCCTTTTTCGTTCTTCTGTCCACTTTGCTACAGTCTTCTTTTTCACTTCGTTCCCTGGTTGCACTTTCCATCCATTAATTTTTTTCCTATAAAGGTTTCTGTCCGCGGTGTCATTTGGGTTTATCTGGGCTTTTTCCAGATCCTTCTTCACTTCTAGTACCCATGGAATATTTTTTAGATGTTCTATGTAAGTGAGAATCTTGTGTGTCAGTCTACTTGCCGGCAATCTGTGGACGTGCCCATAGAATTTCAGACGTCTTTTACGGATGTCTGCTGCAATGTTGGAATGCTCTTCTGTCTCTTTGCGTGACCTCAGTCTATATCCATTATTATTATTATTATTATTATTATTATTATTATTATTATTATTTACAATTTGCTTTACGGCTCACCGACACAGATTGGTCATATGGCGACGATGGGATAGGAAAGGGCTAGGAGTGGGAAGGAAGCGGCCGTGGCCTTAATTAAGGTACAGCCCCAGAATTTGCCTGGTGTGAAAATGAGAAACAACGGAACATAATCTTCAAGGCTGTCGACAATGCGGTTCGAACTCACTATCTCCAGAATGCAAGCTCACACAGCTGCGCGCCCCTAACCGCACAGCCAATTCGCTCGGTACTAGGTCCTCTAAAATGACGTGCTCTACGTTCACTGAGGGTAATTGATGCGTCAATGGGAGTAGTACAGGTCTTGAAATAAAATAATAAAAATTTCAAGCAACAGGGTAAACAACAAGATCTTATCACTTGCTGTGGAGGCTAGCCTGTTAAGAATGTTCTAGTACTGATGGACAGTAGAAAATTCTAAGCCTCCTTGTTTGTAAACGTTTTGCCCTAATACCTGTTTCATCATCTATCGCAGGGGGCCGTGCAGCGTGATGTAACCTCAGTGGACTGTTTGCCCACATCTAATTACAGAACAGATCCTTATCGCCAGTTTAGTAATACTTGGTTTCTCTGGCGAAGATACACTTAATTATGCAGGTGGCAAGTTATACCCTACAGCTGCAGGTATGAATATTTGTACGTCCTCTGTATTGCCATAACAAGGTGTTTAATATCTTTTCTAGAGATAAATATTTCAGGACTCCAGGATGTCCGAATTTGCATCACGGAAGTTTTATGACTACTGTTATTATTTTTATCTTCGAATTGACCACTTAGGATCACGCTGCAATTTCATTGTTTCTTTGTCTGAAGTTTCCTCTTCTTCTAGTAGACCTACTCCTTCATATGGGCCCTATGCTGTTTCATCTGTTCATCCGTCCCGGCTCTTCCCGTCTTTGCAGTTCTTTCGACTTGAAACCCTTCCAAATTTTGAATCATGGCCCGAAATGTTTTCCTGTCTAACATCTGAACTTCCTGGATGTTGGACATCTCTAGATCCTTAAGAATTTCCTTACTCCAGGCCGTCGTTTTTTTCTTGTTCCACAGTTAGTCGAATAACTTTTTGGTAGTCTGGTTTTGCTATGCTGAACAGGGGCCTTGTGGGGGGATGGGAAGATTGGAAGGGATGGACAAGGAAGAGGGAAGGAAGTGGCAGTGACTTTAAGTTAGGTGACATCCCGGTATTTGCCTGGACGAGAAGTGGGAAACCACGGAAAACCACTTCGAGAATGGCTCAGGAGGGAATCGAACCCCTCTCTACTCAGTTGACCTTCCGAAGCTGAGTGGATCCCGTTCCAGCCCTCGTAACACTTTTCAAATTTCGTGGCAGAGCCGGGAATCGAACCTGGACCTCTGGGGGTGGCAGCTAATCACACTAACAACTACAGCACAGGGGATTATTATTATTATTATTATTATTATTATTATTATTATTATTATTATTATTATTATTACTACTACCGCCTCCGTAGCGTAACGGCTAGTGTTATTAGCTGCCGTCCTCGGGGGCCCTGGTTCGACTACCGGTACTGCCAGAAATTTAAGAAAGGCAGGAGGGCTGGTATGTGGTTGAAATGCTACGTGCAGCTCAACTCCAATGGGGGTGTGCCTGAAAAGAGCTGCACTACCTCAGGGGGAGCGTGTTGTTTGGTCCGGCTCCATGGCTAAATGGTTAGCGTGCTGGCCTTTGGCCACGGGGGTCCCGGGTTCGATTCCCGGCAGGGTCGGGAATTTTAACCATAATTGGTTAATGCCCCTGTGGCACAGGGAGTGGTGTATGTATCGTCTACATCATCATCATTTCATCCTCATCACGACGCGCAGGTCGCCTACGCGCGACAAATCAAAAGACCTGCACCAGGCCTCTCCGGACCGGAGGCCACACACCATTATATAATAATAATAATAATAATAATAATAATAATAATAATAATAATAATAATAATAATAACAACAACAACAACGGAGCCTCCGTGGCTCAGGCGGCAGCGCGCATGCCTCTCACCACTGAGTTCCATGGTTCAAATCTCGGCCAATCCTTGTGAGATTTGTGCTGGACAAGGCGGAGGCGGGACAGGTTTTTCTCCGGGTACTTCGGCTTTCCCTGTCATAACTCATTCCAGCAACACTCTCCAATACAATTTCATTTCATTTGTCATTCATTAATCATTGCCCCAGAAGAGTGCGACAGACTTCCGCAGCCGGCACAGTTCCTATCCACGCCGCTAGATGGGGCTTCATTCATTCCATTCCCGACCCGGTCGAATGACTGGAAACAGGCTGTTGATTTTTCTTTATTATTAATATTATTACGGAGCGAGTTGGCCGTGCGGTTAGGGGCCCGCAGCTGCGAGGTTGCATTCGGGAAATTGTGGGTTCGAATCCCACATTCGTCAGCCCTGAAGATTGTTATCCGTTTCCGTGGCTTCCAATTTTCACACCAGGCAAATGCTGGGGCTGTACCTTAAATGAGGCCAAGGCCGCTTCCTTCCCATTTCTAACCCTTTCCTATCGTTCCGTCGCCGAAATCCTTCGATGTGTCAGTGCGATTATAACCAAGTAGCAAGAATGAATGAATAAATAAATAAATGCCATAGTATTACTTCTGATGTATTAACTCTCTATTCTAATTAATCACACATTACTGAATTGAAATACATAAAACATAAGCTGTTTATATCAATATTAAGGCACCAAAATAATATTACTTGTAACGATGCAGTTTCTATGGTACAAATCAGGAGGCTTCGGAAAAGTCTGAGTATTCGCAGTGTATAACACACATTTACATAACTGCATCCTTACCATGTCGGAGCATATTTAAAGGTGATTAAAAATTATCACATGCAACAGAAAAAAATGTGCAATTCTTCCTTTCACCTTCTAAATCAAACTCCCTTCCCGAGATTTTTTAAATATAAAACTCTCTGTGTTTACTAAACATGGGTTCATCAGTCTCATTTTTGACGGTGCAGGATTCTCATCCATATGTCAATTCAATGAGAATATTTGTACGTCACAAGTAAAAGTACACTCATGTCCTCGTCCCGAGGTGGTGCAACTCCTTGCCGGCCCACTCCCAATAGCGGTGAGCCATTTTGACCATACACCAGCTCTCCTAAAACCAAACCCCATGGCACTACAGCCCTTGAAGGGCCTTGGCCTGCCAAGCGACCGCTGCTCATCCCGAAGGCCTGCAGTTTACGATGTGTCGTGTGGTGAGCACGACGAATCCTCTCGGCCGTTATTCTTGGCTTTCTAGACCGGGGCCGCTATTTTACTGTCAGATAGCTCCTCAATTGTAATCACGTAGGCTGCGTGGACCTCAACCCAGCCCTCAGGTGCAAGTAAAAATCCCTGACCTGGTCGGGAATCGAACCCGGGGCCTGCGGGTAAGAGGCAGGCACGCTACCCCTACACCACGGGGCCGGCTACGCCAGCTCTCCTGCCATTTTAAAATCTTTGGGAGTACGGGGAATTGAACCCGGGCCTCTGAGAATGGCAGGTAATAGCGCTAATATTAACTTACAATACAGAAGCGGGCATTTCACAAATGTGGAATATAAAGAATCGCACTTTATTACATAACTACTGATGTGAGGTTCCAGGGACCGAGCTGTTACAAGAGTCGCTTCCAGAAAACATTGGCAGCAGTGTTCGCAGAGAAGAAGCTAGAGAGAGAAAGGTGTTTTTATGACCATTAATGTCCGACTCGTTGGCTGAACGGTCAGGGTACTGGCCTTCGGTTCAGAGGGTCCCGGGTTCGATTCCCGGCCGGGTCGGGGATTTTAACCTTAATTGGTTAATTCCAATGGCACGGGGGCTGGGTGTATGTGTTGTCTTTATCATCATCTCATCCTCATCATGACGCGCAAGTCGCCTACGGGAGTCAAATAGAAAGACCTGCATCTGGCGAGCCGAACCCGTCCTGGGATATTCCGGCACTAAAAGCCATACGACATTTCATTTATGGCCATTAATGCAACTGAAGGGCGGAAAATTTAGGACTGAACGGTCCTAGGGTTCTCATATCAGTAGTTAAGGGTTAATAAAGGCCACGGCTGCTTCCCTGCCACTCGTAGGCCTTTCCTATCCCATCGTTGCCATAAGACCTACCTGTGTCGGTGCGACGTAAAGTCCCGTCGGATTGGGGGCAGTAGAATAACACCCTCGGTATCCCCTGCTTGTCGTACGAGGCGACTGAAACGTGCCCAAGGGGCTCTCATCTTGGGAGCGTGGGTTGGCGACCACAGGGCTGACTCCTGGCATTTCTTCCTGGCATTGTGCTAGGCTCCTCACTTTCATTTATCTTATCTAACCTCCCTACGTCGACTCTTGTTCTTTTACGACCCCGACGATGTTAGAGCATTCGAGGTCCAGAGACTCTTTCATGGCCCTCATCTTTCTTTGCCCGGTATTTTTATTATTCCAAGTGTCGGTTCCATTCCATTTTTTTCCCTCTGATTGATGTCATGATGTGTTCGTATATAGAGAATGGTTGCCTAGTTGTACTTCCTTCTTCGTCTTGAAACAATAATCACCACCACCACGATTCCTGAGTACACGCGCCGTAAGCTTAAGTGGGACAATTATACCCCAGTTGTGCAGTAAAGGAGAGGGAAACCCCGTCGAGCGGACGACATTCCTTTCTGAGAGATAACAAGTGACATCGCCGGGC
The DNA here is from genome assembly GCF_040414725.1 of Anabrus simplex. Lineage (NCBI taxonomy): Eukaryota > Metazoa > Arthropoda > Insecta > Orthoptera > Tettigoniidae > Anabrus > Anabrus simplex. The sequence goes on along the minus strand of NC_090278.1, from coordinate 70,852,442 downwards.
AGCCAAAGGTACTTCCAGGAGTAGGATTATCCCATCACAATTACTGAACATACTTCTAGGAAACAGTTTGCTAATGATTCCAAGAACCATTTTCTTAATGTTTAAACCTACACGTGGCAAAATTTCCCCTCCAAGACGAGGCGCCGGTTTGAGTTGTTCAGACGGTAAGTCCAAGAGACCACGTTCCATTCCGGCTCAGTATTCCGGTATTTCAAGATGATTAAATACGCCACTTTCGTGTCGGTATAGATTTGTCATCCCGTAAAAGAACTCCATCGCGGAAATATTCAGACACCTCGGTGGCTTCGAAAACGATTAAAGTAATTCGTGGGACCTGAAGCCAATAAACTTATCTTATTATTACTCACTGGAATGGGCGCGCGTGTTAACGCACTGTATTCGGGTCACGCGTGGGTTCGAAACCCACCGTCGGCTGTCATGAGAATGGTTTTCTCTGGTATCCATTTTCATTTCCAGGCAAACGTCATAGGCCACAGAAGATTCCTTCAACCTCCTTACCAAATTTCACTCACCTTTATTCATTAAATTTTCATTACCTCCTAAACTCAGGTTGGCGACAGGATGGGCATCCCACTGTACAAATATGTTGTATCATTTCTTCTCACCTCATTCCCTAAACCCTATGAGGAAACGGTTCTAAAAGATACACATTTATTATTATTATTATTATTATTATTATTATTATTATTATTATTATTATTATTATTATTATTATTATTATTATTATTATTATTATAGTCCGCCTCTGTGGTGTAGTGGTTAGCGTGCTTAGCTGCCACTCCCGGAGGTCCGGGTTCGATTCCCGGCTCTGCCACGAAATTTGAAAAGTGGTACGAGGGCTGGAACGGGGTCCACTCAGCCTCGGGAGGTCAACTGAGTAGAGGTGGGTTCGATTCCCACCTCAACCATCCTGGAAGTGGTTTTCCGTGGTTTCCCACTTCTCCTCCACAAGGCCCCTGTTCAGCATAGCAGGTGAGGCTGCCTGGGAAAGGTACTGGTCATTCTCCCCAGTTGTATCCCCCGACCAAGAGTCTGAAGCTCCGGGACACTGCCCTTGAGGCGGTAGAGGTGGGATCCCTCGCTGAGTCCGAGGGAAAAAGCCGAACCTGGAGGGTAAATAGATATAGATGATGATGATGATGATGATGATGATTATTATTATTATTATTATTATTATTATTCCGCTTTCCACACATCTGTGGGATCGCGGGTGCGAACTGTGTCCCACATGTGGATTTGGCTCTGTTATACGGCCGAATGCCCTTCCTGACGCCAACCGTATATACAGTAGGACGAAATCACTATTGCGTGTTTGTGTGGTGGTTGGTAGTGTAGTGTGTTGTCTGAATAAGAAGAGGAAAGTGTTGGGACAAGCACAAACACCCAGTCCCCAGGTCAGAAGAATTAATCAGACGCGATTAAAATCCCCCACCGGGCCGGGAATCGAACCCGAGACCCTCTGAACCGAAGTCCTCAACGTTGACCATTCAGCCAATGAGTCGGGCTATTATTATTATTAGAGCCTCCGTGGGTCAGCCAGCAGCGCGTCGACCTCTCACCGCTGGATACCCTGGTTCAAATCCCGGTCACTCCATGTGAGGGGTTTGTGCTGGACAAAGTGGAGGCAGGACAAGTTTTTCTCCCGGTACTCCGTTTTCCCTGTCATCTTTCATTCCAGCAACACACTGCAATATAATTTCATTTCATTTCATCTGTCAGTCATTTATCATTGCCCCAGAGGAGTGCGACAACCTTCGGCAGCCGGAACATTTCCTAACCTCGCCGCTAGATGGGGGCGTCATTCATTTCATTCATGACGAAGTAAAATGACTGGAAACAGGCTGTGGATTTTTCATTATTATTATTATTATTATTATTATTATTATTATTATTATTATTATTATTATTAATATTATTAATATTATTATTATTATTATTCTCGTCTTCTAGGAACCGCGTGTCAATTTCAATGCTCCATCCTTTGTTGTTCCGTCTTCTTCCTCCAGTTCTCATTCATCTGTTCACTGTGTCTCCTTCTCGTCTCCTCGCTCCATTTTGAGCCTATTTTCTTTCCCTCCCGACCTTGAAATCCTTCCATTTTAAACACTTCCTTTCTAAATCTCTCTCTCTCTGATGCGTATTTTTCTATCATACTGCTTCTTTCCAAATCTTTCTTGACTTCATAAAGCCAGATCGTTGTTGACTTCTTATTCAGCTTGTAGTTCAGTACTAGACATTCACTCGCGGTTTGACTACTATGTTGTAGTGTTGTATTTTGAGGTTTTTAGATGCACATTTTTTGTGTAGATATTCCTAGTTATACTGTATGCTCTTTCCATCTTGTGTGATTTGCAACCAGAATTCCAAAGACTCAATATTTTTTTATGGTATCGTCTCTAGCATTTATTTCTTGTAAATCCTGCTTAATTTCTTCGAACCAGCTGATCTTGAACTTCTTTCAATAGATCATAGCTAACAGATTTTTAATAAATCTATTGTTGTCCGTTCTACAGATGTTACCACAGAATTTCAAGCTTCTATTATGTACGGCATCAGTAAGCTTATCTGTTGCTGTATACAGGTCTGTAGTTTTTCTTTTGCCGAGCTGAGTGGCTCAGACGGTTAAGGCGCTGGCCTTCTAGCCCCAACTTGGCAGGTTCGATCCTGGCTCAGTCCGGTGGTATTTGAAGGTGCTCAAATACGACAGCCCCGTGTCGGTAGATTTACTGGCACGTATGAGAACTCCTGCGGGACTAAATTCCGGCACCTCGGCGTCTCCGAAGACTTTAAAAAGTAGTTAGTGGGACGTAAAGCAAATAACATTAATTATTAATTATTAGTTTTTCTTTTAATCCATATGCCATTTACACGAGCGGGAACATATATTTTCCTGAGAATGTTTCGCTCTTGCTTTCCAATTTCGTCAATTTTTGAGTGGCTTCCTAGAGATGTAGTTTCTGAGACATTTAATGCTTCCGGCAAGGCATCTGTCCTGTAATGACGAAGCTTCGCATGTCGTATATTATTATTATTATTATTATTATTATTATTATTATTATTATTATTATTATTATTATTATTATTAACGGGAGACGTAATTGGTAATGTTGTTGCCCTGAGTTTAAAATTAACAGTTAATTGACTGGTTAAAACGTAACCGATGTGATAATATTGTAAAAATTCATTTGATTTTGGAAAGTAATCTGGTAACTTAATTAGTTACGTTGCTATTTGGAATACCGTCCTGTCCTTGAGGGCATCTGGTGCTAAATCCCTCCTCAGAACTCAAACTGAATTAGGATGTCCTCGGAGATCCCACTAATGAGTGGGGTAAATTGTTTAATTTTTTTTAACGCAGAACAAAGAAATACACGCAAAAATTCTCAGCTGAGGACTGGATCGGGATTCACTCAGTTCCGTGAGATCAACAGAGGGACTGTCTGATACGAGATGTAGCGGAACCGGTCGCGGTACAGTGTCCCAGGTACTCCAGTATAGGCTTATGTAGGTCATCTGACTAGGGAGAGACAAGGATTTAATGGGCTGTGTATAATAGTAATAGTAGTTGTAGTAATGATGTAAAGGAGAGGGCATATAAGTCTCTGGTAAGACCCCAACTAGAGTACGGTTCCAGTATGGGAACCTCACCAGGATTTCTTGATTCAAGAAGTGGAAAAAATCCAAAGAAAAGCAGCGCGATTTGTTCTGCGCTATTTCCGACAAAAGAGTACCGTTACAAAAATGTTACAAAGTTTGGGCTGGGAAGACTTGTGACAAAGAAGACGAGCTGCTCGACTAAGAGGTATGTTCCGAGCTGTCAGTGGAGAGATGGCGTGGGCGGACATCAGTAGACGAATAGGTTTGAGTGGTGTCTTTAAAAGTAGAAACGATCAAATATGAAGATAAAGTTGGAATTCATCATCATCATCATCATCATCATCTGTTTACCCTCTAGGGTCGGCTTTTCCCTCGGACTCAGCGAGGGATCGCACCTCTCCCGCATCAATGGCAGTGTCCTGGAGCTTCAGACTCTTGGTCGGGGGATAAAACTGGGGAGAATGACCAGTACCTCGCCCAGGCGGCCTCACCTGGTATGCTGAACAGGGGCCTTGCGGGGGGGGGGGGGATGGGAAGATTGGACGGGATAGACAAGGAAGAGGGAAGGAAGCGGCCGTGGCCTTAAGTTAGGGACCATCCCGGCATTCGCCTGGAGGAGGAGTGGGAAACCACGGTAAAACCACTTCGAGGAAGGCTAAGGTGGGAATCGAACCCACCTCTACTCAGTTGACCTCCCGAGGCTGAGTAGACCCTGTTCCAGCCCTCGTACCACTTTTAAAATTTCATGGCAGAGCCGGGAATTGAACCCGGGCCTCCGGGGGTGACAGCTAATCACACTAACCACTACACCGCAGAGGCGGACTAGGCTAGGTAATATTAGGCCTAAGTAAAAATTATTTGTAAGTTCTCTGTGTGTCACAAGGAATGCAGCTGTAATTGGGATGAAAATCCTGTAGCAAGCAAAATATTAAACAACTGCCTGCTGTCATTTCTTGATGGATACAGTACTTTTGCATTCATCTCTTGGCATAGGCCAGAGCAAAGTGTAGCTTCCACTGCAGCCCCAGTCTCATCCATGGTTGTGACAATATGGAAGTTGTTGGAGTGTGGGTCGTGCTGAGTAATGAGACATTTCAGAGCACAACCTGTGCATCTGAGTGTTATGAAAGGTGTTGCTCATAGGATCAGTTGTGCTGCAATAGCACTGTCTGGCCCAGTGGAGAAAGAAAGGGCGAACTACCTCACTCCTCATCTTGCCTAGTACGCCTCATATTGCTGCTATCATTGGTGTTTTGCAGTTGCCTTATAACCGCATACCCATTGGTGGTGTTATTTGAAGATCCAACCAGCCTCTGGGCTGATGACCTAACAGACAGACAGACAGACAGACAGACAGACAGACAGACAGACAGACAGACAGACAGACAGACAGACAGACAGACAGACAGACAGACAGACAGACAGATAGACAGACAGACAGACAGACAGACAGACAGAGATATTTTCAAAAAGAAATACAGTAGTTAAAAATGGAAGTATTCCAAGATCAGGAGGGAAGGAAAACAGGCTCAAAATGGTCCGAGAAGAGAGAAAGGAGGCAGAGTGAGCAGATGAAGGAGTAATGGAGGAGAAAGAAGGAACAACAAAGGATGAAGCATTGAAATTGTCTCGTGGTCCCTAGAAGATTCTAACGGAGAAATAATAATAATAATAATAATAATAATAATAATAATAATAATAATAATAATAATAATAATAATAATAATAATAATAATAATATTGGTTTTACGTCCTACTAACAACTTTTACGGGTTTTGGAAATGCCGAGGTGCCGAAATTTTGTCCCGCGGGAGTTATTTTATTTTCCGGTAAATCTATCGACACGGATCCGACATTTTGAGAACCTTCAAATACCAAATACAGTTACCATACTTTTTTTATTTTTCATGTTCATTACTTAAGATTAGTTTCGGAGACTGAAGGAGCTAAGAGTTAATATATATATATTATTCACATCTCACAATTTTCACTTGAAATGAAACCAACCAAGTAGAAAGGACAAACTGCGTAAATCTGGAGCGGATAACAATCTCAACATTTTGTTAGAATAATCAAGGCACAGACAAGCAGCTATGTATCCACGCTCACTACATACCTGGAATCGCACGCAGGTACTGACTATAAGAGGCACAAATTTCTATCCGCTGATATAAACGTCAGACTGCCCCGTGCGCTTGAGTTATAGCTTTATCTGACAAAAACCCGCCCTGAACACGAGGGTAGTTCCACATACCTTTATATAGGCCTACCAAGAAGAAAAAAATATGGAAGAGGTGGATTTTAGACACGTAAAATTATGAAAATGTGACACGGTGTATTTCTTTTTATTATTAATAATAATACCCTTCTAGCCTCTGCCCCTCCGCTCATGTGCAGTCCACGGAAGAAATACAGACCTAAGGGGCGGTGAATTGTGATGCGCCGTATCGCAGCAACGACCGTGTTTTGTTTTTGTCTCCGCTATAAGAGGGAAAGAGGCTCCTATAAAATAACAGATGAAGGTAGTTTGTTCTGACCGGTTGTAAATCTCTGTTGTCTGCCTGCGTAGTACAAGGGTAAATATATTAGGATTATTAATAATAAGTTAATGCCAATAAAATGGACATCGTTATTAAGAGAGAGGTGTACCTTAAACTCGTTAAAATATTTGATGGTACAATATCGTACTGACTAGAACGTGTATTATATGGTCTAGGCTGGATGAGTTATTGTTCCATGAAACGTAAAAAGGAATGTAGCAGGATAGTAAAGAAGCTAGCCTTATTATAATATTACAATAAGAAAAGGGAAAATTAGGACATCTAAAAAATGAACAATAGAAAATAAACCACTTTTCTCTCTGCGAAAATCAAATGGTCATCATAAATATGTCTCCCCGTCATGGACATCCAACTTCTTCTTTATCTGTTTACTCTCCAGGGATGGTTTTTCCCTCGGACTCAGCGAGGGATCCCATCTCGACCGCCTCAAGGGCAGTGTCCTGGAGCGGGAGACATTGGGTCGCGGGATACAACTGGGGAGAATGACCAGTACCTCGCCCAGGCGTCCTCACCTGCTATGCTGAACAGGGTCTTTGCGGAGGGGACGGGAAGATTAGAAGGGATTGGCAAGGACGAGGGAAGGAAGCAGCCGTGGCCTTAAGTTAGGTACCATCCCAGCAGTTGCCTGGAGGAGAAGTGGGAAGCCATGGAAAACCACTTCCAGGATGGCTCAGGTGGGAATCGAACCCACCTCTACTCAGTTGACCTCCAGAGGCTGAGTGGACCCCGTTCCAGCCCTCGGATCACTTTTCAAATTTCGTGGCACAGCCGGGAATCGAACCCGGGCCTCCGGAGGCGTCAGCTAATTACACTAACCACAGAGGCGGACGGCCATCCATCAACGGCTGCTAATTTCAGATGGCAACTAGCCACCTATATACAGTACCGATCAAATTTTAGGACCACATGAAGAAATCACGAAATGACATATAGGACCTAAAATTGTGCCACTGGACCTCTGAAATTTTCTTTCTGAGCTCTCACATCTAATACGATATATGTCTCCTGATTTCATTGAGTTAGTCCAAATACTGTAGAAGTTGTGAATTTTTAACTGTTGGAAGGCCACACCAAAAAATATCAAAAATGTTGGTAATATAATGTAACTCACTGTATATACTGATTGGTTACAAGTATCACCAATATTTTTTGTAGACTTAGCAATAGGTGGGTCCGCGTGACAAAAGTCTGGATTACAATCAAAAACTCTCCTCAGCGCACATATGGAGTGAGGCCGCAAGGGCGCCGATACCCAGGGGCAAGGATGGGACCCTCCCCCACCCCCCAGCTCTCAGGGAAAGGAAAAATCTAATGTAGTTAGGTGTTTTTCTTTCGATAACATGATTTAAAAGTCGGTATTACGTAGAAGTGGTACGGGATAGCGTGGGCGGTATTCCAGCGTGGAATACAAGTCGCCATTCATCTTCCAAAATATTAAAATTACTACATAACCCCAGGTCTAGCTACCCCCCCCCCCTATAAACTATCCGATGGACGCTCTTGAGTGAGGGCATATGACGCTGTTTATGGTGATTTCGTTTAAGGCAGCTGCATGGAGCTGTATGCAGATCAATAGAATTTTATTCGTAAGATATTAATAGTCCATTTAGAGTCCGGCTACATGGCTAAATGGTTAGCGTGCTGGCTTTGGTCACAGGGGTCCCGGGTTCGATTCCCGACAGGGTCGGGAATTTTAACCATAATTGGTTAATTTCGCTGGCAGGGGGACTGGATGTATGTGTCGTCTTCATCATCATTTCATCCTCATCACGACGCGCAGGTCGCCTACGGGAGTCAAATCAAAAAACCTGCATCTGGCGAGCCGAACTTGTCCTCGGACACTCCCGGCACTAAAAGCCATACGCCATTTCATTTCATTACAGTCCATTTAGAATTTCCGATTGCTGTCTAGATTGTAATTTCGACTACACAACCCAGCATTTTCAAACTTTTTTCTTGCGGCAAGAGGTGTGATAGGTGATCTTAACTAATTTTGGGTCGCTGAACACGAATCCGTTGTCCGTTTCTACGTATCACGTCACGTTTTCTCACAATAGGTATATCGAAATAAGAGATCGACCTGAATATAGCATTTAAAAAGTACTGAAAAATGTTGATAATTTTGGAAATATCTACATTTCTTTGCATTATTATGTATATTTTGAAATAGTTGAATATTGTCTTGAGTTATTATATACAATGAATAATTATTGAGTATAAAATTGCAATGAAATAGTTAGCATTTATTGTAATATAATACTGATTTACAGAAAAACACATAAACAACTCTGAGGCAATGAAAGCATTTTATTTTTACAATTAAACGTATTCAGTATCTTTATGAATTCATAAATATGAGCAAAATAAACTTTAACAGTCCTAGATGACAGCTTGGAATGAACGCTTGGCTCCCCAGCGTCTGACTGCATCAAAGTTTGTCTTTTCTTTTCAAACACCAATAGTAGTCGGCCGTCATTGGTTCATCCCACCTCCCCTGGTATCTTCTTTCTACCTCCTTGATGTCCTGATGGAACCTCTCTCCCATCTCTTCATTAACAGACCCAAGATTTTTCGGACCGAGCTCGATAGCTGCAGTCGCTTAAGTGCGGCCAGTATCCAGTATTCGGGAGATAGTAGGTTCGAACCCCACTGTCGGCAGCACTGAAAATGGTTTTCCGTGGTTTCCCATTTTCACACCAGGCAAATGCTGGGGCTGTACCTTAATTAAAGCCACGGCCGCTTCCTTCCCACTCCTAGCCCTTTCCTCTCCCATCGTCGCCGTAAGACCTATCTGTGTCGGTGCGACGTAAAACAACTAGCAAAAAGAAAGAAAAAAGAAAAGAAAAGATTTTTCGGAAATTGATCGAGATGAGAATGTGCAGTTTCAGACTCATTCTACGCAACTCTATCATATCACCCAACATCGTTTTCACTATTGTTTCGTACTATTCATCCTTTACATTTCCTAGGAACTTCATTATGGCGTCTCTTATTGAATTCCATGCATCAAGTTCCATGGCATTCATCGTCTGTTCAAAGTTTCTGTCTTTCGTAAGCTTTATAATTTGTGGTCCATTAAAAATGCCTTCCTGTTGTAAACAAGGTTGGGTTTACACAAACACAACTTCTTTATTTGCTTCACATGTAAATTTACAATATTTACACTAACAAAACTGAAAGTTATCTCGAAGCGAAATGAACTATGAATTGGGAGAAAGAGTCTGTCTTTGTACACTATATACACGTTGGAGTATTCACGTTCACTATTATCTCGGGAAGATAGTCCTTGTGACATGAAAAGTTCTTGATAGTCGAAAACTATCAGAAGCACTGACTTAAATACCTCAGAGAGTCTTTCCTTGTTGAAGTGTCTGAGTTCATTAACGTAAGTTCAATGACTGAAGAGTTCCTACTTAGCGAAACTAAGTTGATAATGGGAGCTTGCATTAGCTAGGGAATGATAGTGGCATATAATGGTAAGACTAGACATGGGCAGCGGAACAGGCAAGAGGAGCGGTGACCCGAGGTGAGACCTCTTACTGCCAGAAATTCAGTCCACCTGGCCGAAGCACATTTTCAAGAGGAGTAGCTTCCGTGCTCGACGTAGGGTGTATTCTGGAGCTGGACACCGGGGTTAGTGGGGCTCTGGACAGGCTAGGAGCTCCTTTATATAGCACACACGACGTTCCAGGCACGCGCACTGAGGGCTGCGCGTCGAGGCTCGAAGAATAACACACTGGCACGCGTGTAGCTGGCTGGCGGATCGAGAAGGGAGCGACGGACATACAACACTTTCTTGTCTTTTGCATCAGATAAATGTGGAAATTTGCTTGCAATGTACTTGAAACAGAGGCTACTTTTATCCAAAGCCTTAACGAACTGCTTCATATTTCCCAGTTTGATGTGTAGCGGTAGCAAAATAATTTTATGTGGGTCAACTAATGAAGCATTTGTAACATTTTTCACACTAAGTGTCAAAACTTGTCTCTTGGGCCAGGAAGGTGTAGACCAGTGTTCGTTCCTAGCTCTGCTGTCCCATTCACATAAATAACAAGGGAATTTAGTGTAGCCTGCTTGTTGTCCTAATACAATACCACACACCTTCAAGTCACTACACACATCCCACCGGTGCTCATGATACTTGATTTTATCTAAAACAGTTTGCATTGTGATATATTGTAAAAAAAATTTCAGTGAAACCTAATGTGCCACAGGAATCGAAGCTAGAATGTTTCCGTTATGAAGTAGTACAGCCTTTACGCTCCTCTTGTAGGAATCCACAAACACCCGATTCGCCGTTATCACAATGCAGCACTGTGTCTCAATGACACATTTTCAGACGGTAAATGGCAAATATCATGAAAACTATATGTGATACAATAGAACCAATAACATTTCTGAAATCAGGAGACCATATTTACTTAAAATCATGTATCAAATGCCTTGCCGCAAAAATCAGGCAGGCTTCTATACTGGTAAGATAGCCTGTACGGTTTCTATAGCTTTCCACCTTAAGAAAACAGTATTGCTCTTACGGTCCTACAACGAGTGAACATTATACTGTAATTTGTATTGCATTAGAGGATAAAGGGTATGAGGCATTTTTGCCCGTTAGTTATTAAATAACTATATAGGATTTACTTTTTCATAAATACATTTGTAGGGAGGAAGCACAATAGCGGGAACAGCCATCGCTTCGTTCCCTTCTTTCATTTTCCTTGTGTGTTGCTCTGATACAAGCCTTGTGTTCTCAGTAGTAGCGGCGATTGGGAATTAAAAGTGCGGGGGCAAAAAATATTCAGACAACAAACAGTAGCCAGGTTTGTACGATACAGCGGAGGATGGTGTGGGTGAGAGTATACACATCAAAACTAAAAAAAGGGCCAAAAATGGTAAATTTTTATGCTCTCTCAGCGAATTTCGCCACTGAAGTAGAGACTGAAAGTTTACCAACTTAAATGCGGTAATAATAGTTACTTTTAGAGATTTTGATTCAATACTATACAGTAAAACTTTCGCCAAAGGAACAGTATTACACATTCATTATATTGAAAAAGAAATTCGGCGTGATTAGGCTATACAAATAAAACTATTTAGTATTTGACTATACACTAAAAAACTAAGACACTAAAGAGACTGCCAGACTGACGAATGCATGCGGCACGATGGTGAATCATACCTCATTGTCTATGACCTGACCTTAGCAGAAAAAAAGTATAGCTCTGGTACCCTTCCTTATAGCATAGGCAAAGCCTCCACTACTTGCTGTGGCGCCATACAAATGGATTAGCCGGACGAAGGACATTTTTTTGCGTATTTTCGCTAACAATTTTTGGTAATGATTAAAGAAAATAAAGAAAAGATTATTATCTGATAAGACAACAGGGCTAAAATTGAATAGAAATGTAATATTTTCTACAAAACGTTGTTGATGATGATGATGATGATGTTTGTTGTTTAAAGAGGCCTAACATCTAAGGTCATCGGCCTTCCCTAAAAAGTAAGGGGGAGGGTCACCGTCCCCCCCCCCTCGCCCCCGCTAATCGCCGTTACTGTGTGTACTCCCTCACTCTGTGAACCTCCGGGAATCGAACCCGCGCTTTCGGGGGTGGGGGTGGCAGCTAATCACACTAACCACTATTCTACAGAGGCGGACTTCTTTAAGACTTAATCTGATATTTCCCGGCTCTGCCACGAAATTTGAAAAGTGGTACTAGGGATGGAAAGGTGTCCACTCAGCCTCAGGAAGTCAACTGAGTAGAGGGGGGTTCGAATCTCACCTCAGCCATCCTCGAAGTGTTTTTTCTGTCGTCTCGCACTTCTCCTTCATGTAAATGCCGCGATGGTACCTAACTTAAGGCTACGGCCGCTTCCTTCCCTTTTCCTTGTCTATTCTTTAATTCCCCCCCCCCCCACAAGGCCCCTGTTCAGAGCAGGTGAGGCTGCCTGGGTGAGGTACTGGTCCTCCTTTCCAGTTGTATCACGCGACCCAAAGTCTCACGCTCCAGAACACTGCCCTTGAAGGGGTAATTAATAATAATAATAATAATAATCATAATAATAATAATAATAATAATAATAATAACAATAATAACAATAATAACAATAATAATAATAATAATAATAATAATAATAATAATAATAATAATAATAATAATAATAATAATAATAATAATAATAATGGTTCATAGTCCGAGTTACTGCTATCACGTCCTAGTTCGTGAACCATGGGTAACGGCTGAGTGGCCTACTAAGTGGTTCTGAGAGTCCGGATACCATTTGCTATGGAATGGGAGTAGGCATCTAGGACATATTTTGAGTCAGGCCCTCTTTGTGCTCAGCTATACAATTCACCGGTGGTCCCTAACCCGTTAGAGGAGAGATCCTCACTTGGACTATGTTAAGTAGGGTAGCAGCCTGTTTCATGAATTTACCGAGCTCAGAACATTTTAAGCAAGCCTCGGACCTATGGGAGTAACGGAGTCCCACTCCCATTTGACAGGCGAGGGACTCCTTGGAAACAACTTGGCGAACGAAATGGATTTCTATGGGGAGCTATCAATATTAATGGGGCTTATGGAAAGAAGAAAGTAGAATTGGCTAAGTCAGCAAAGAGGATGCATCTGGATGTGCTAGGGGTAAGTGATATTCGGGCAAGGTGAGATAACGAGGAAGAAATAGGAGATTATAAAGTTTACTTGACGGGTGTTAGAAAGGGAACGGCAGAGTATGGGGTAGGACTGGTTATCAGGAATATTATTGAACGTAAATGAACGAATGATGTGGGTAGATTTGGCAGTTGGAGGATTTAGGACGAGAATTGTCTCAGTGTATTCACCATGTGAGAGTGCAGATGAGGATGAAGTTGACAAGTTTTATGAAGCATTGAGTAACATCATAGTCGAGGTCAACAGCAAGGATAAGATAGTGCTAATGGGCGCTTTCAATGAGAGAAATGGATTTTTTTTTTGCTAGGGGCTTTACGTCGCACCGACACAGATAGGATGCAAGCTCACAGCCGCGAGCCTCTACGCGCACGGCCAACTCGCCCGGTAGAAATGGAAATAGAACTGAAGGATACGAAAGGGTGATTGGCAAATGTGGGGAAGATATGGAAGCTAATGGGAAACGGTAAGTGTTTGCTGGACATCTGTGATAGTATGGGTTTAGCAGTTACGAATACATTCTTCAAGCATAAGGCTATTCACCGCTACACATGGAAGGCTAGAGGTACCAGATCCATAATAGACTATATCTTAACCGACTTGGAATTGAGGAAATCTATTAGGAATGTACGAGTTTTCCGGGGATTTTTCGATGATACAGACCACTATCTGATCTGTAGTAAACTAAGTATCTCTAGGCCTAGGATAGATAAAGTGAAATCTGTCTGCAAACAAGTAAGGGTAGAAAATCTCCAGGACGAGGAAATTAGACAGAAGCACACGGATATGATTAGCGAGAAGTTTCTAACAATAGACAGTAAGCAGGTTCAGGATATGGAAAGAGATGGGTGGCATTCAGATATGCTGTAGAAGAAACAGCAAGGGAATACCTAGGAACAACTGTGTGTAAAAATGGGAAAAAGCGAACATCTTGGTGGAATGATAAAGTGAGAGCAGCTTGTAAACGTAAAACGAAGGCTTATCATGAATGGCTCCAAACAAGGTCCGATGAAGACAGGGAATTTTACATAGATAAAAGAAACAAAGCGAAACAAATAGTTGTTGAATCCTAAAAGAAGTCGTGGGAAGATTTTGGTAATAACCTGTAAAGACTAGGTCAAGCAGCAGGGAAACCTTTCTGGGCAGTAATAAAGAATCTTAGGAAAGGAGGGGAAAAAGGAAATGAACAGTGTTTTGTTTGGGTAATTCAGGTAAACTCATAATATATCCCCGGGAATCACTGGACAGGTGGAGGGAATATTTTGAAAATAATCTCGATGTTAAAGGAAATCCTCATGGCCGTGTCGCGAACAACTGAGCTTATTGGGAGGAGGAAAATGATGTCGGTGAAATTACGCTTGAAGAAGTGGAAAGGATGGTAAATAAACTCCATTGTCATAAGGCAGCAGGAATAGATGAAATTAGACCTGAAATGGTGCAATAGAGTGGAAAGGCAGGGATGAAATGGTTCTGTAGCGTAGTAAGATTATCGTGGAGTGTTGGTAAGGTACCTTCAGACTGGATAACAACAGTAATTACATCTATCTATAACCAAGGAAACAGGAAGGATCCAGCAACTATAGAGATATCACATTGATTAGCTTAGCAGGCAAAGTATTCACTGGCATCTTGGAAGGGAGGGTGCGATCAGTGGTTGAGAGGAAGTTGGATGAAAACCAGTGTGGTTTCAGACCTCAAAGGGGCTGTCAGGATCACGTTTTCAGTATGCGCCAGGTAATTGAAAAATGCTACGAGAGGAACAGACAGTTGTGTTTATGTTTTGTAGATCTAGAGAAAGTATATGACAGGGTAACGAGAGAATAGATGTTCGTCATACTGGGGGACTATGGAATGAAGAGTACATTATTAAAATCAATCAAAGGCATTTATGTTGACAATTGGGCTTCAGTGAGAATTGACGGTAGAATGAGTTCTTGGTTCAGGGTACTTACAGGAGTTAGACAAGGCTGTAATATTTCACCTTTGCTGTTCGTAGTGTACATGGATCATCTGTTGAAAAGTATAAAATGGCAGGGAGGGATTCAGTTAGGTGGAAATGTAGTAAGCAGTCTGGCCTATGCTGACGACTTGGTCTTAATGGCAGACTGTGCTGAAAGCCTGCAGTCTAATATCTTGGAACTTGAAAATACCGGTAGGTGCAATGAGTATGGTATGAAAATTAGGCTTTCGGAAACTAAATTCATGTCAGTAGGTAAGAAATTCAACAAAATTGAATGTCATATTGGTGATACAAAGCTGTAACAGGTAGATAATTTCAAGTATTTAGGTTGTGTGTTCTCCCAGGATGGTAATATAGTGAGTGAGAATGAATCAAGGTGTAGTAAAGCTAATGCCGTGAGCTCGCAGTTGCGATCAACAGTGTTCTGTAAGAACGAAGTCAACTCGCGGACGAAACTACCTTTACATCGGTCTGTTTTCAGACCAACTTTGCATTACGGGAGCGAAAGTTGGGTGGACTCAGGATATATTATTCATAAGTTAGAAGTAATAGGCATGAATGTAGCGAGAATGATTGCTGGTACAAACAGGTGGGAAAAACGGCACGAGGGTACTCGTAATAAGGAGATAAAGGCTAAGTTAGGAATGAACTCGACGGATGAAGCTTTACGCATAGGCCTAAGCCGACTTCGGTGGTGGGGTCATGTGAGGCGAATGGATGAGAATAGGTTACCTAAGAGAATAATGGACTCTGTTATGAAAGGTAAGAGAAGTAGAGGGAGACCAAGACGACGATGGTTAGACTCAGTTTCTTTTTTTCTATTTGCTTTACGTCGCACAGACATAGATAGGTCTTATGGCGACGATGGGGCAGAAAAGGCCTAGGAATGGGAAGGAAGCGTCCGTAGCCTTAATTAAGGCTGGTGTGAAAAATGGGAAACCACGGAAAACCATCTTCAGGGCTGCCGACAGTGGGGTTCGAACCCACTATCTCCCGAATACTGGATACTGGCCGCACTTAAGCGACTGCAGCTATCGAGCTCGGTGAGACTCAGTTTCTAACGATTTAAAGATACGAGGTATAGAGCTAAATGAGGCCACAGCACTATTGCAAATAGAGGATTGTGGCGACGTTCAGTAAATTCACAGAGACTTGCAGACTAAACGGTGAAAGGCAAAACGGTCTATAATGATAATGTATGTAATGTATACTAATAATATTGGGTCCTCAATATTTTCTCATTTGTATATGAGGTCGCTGAAACACTTTCTTCAGCTTCAGTTATTTTTGGGGTGGTTGAAGCTCACTGGTGCCGGGCCCGCGGTTTAGGGGTAGCGTGCCTTTCTCTCTTACCCGAAGACGCCGGGTTCGATTCCCGGCCAGGACAGGGACTTTTACCTGGATCTGAGTGCTGGTTCGAGGTCGACTCAGCCTATATGATTACAATTGAGGAGGTATCTGGCGGTGAGATAGCTGCCCCGGTCAAGAAAGCCAAGAATAACGGCCGAGAGGATTCGTCGTGCTTACCACAGGATACCTCATAATCTGCAGGCCTAGGGCTGAGCAGCGGTCGCCTGGTAGGCTATGGCCCTTCGGGTTTGTTGTGCTATGGGGTTTGGTTTGGGGTTGAAGCTCACTGATTCACCTGCGATGGACTTTTCACCTGGAAAGTCACGTGGTGTCAGGTAAGGAGGCATTCTCCCTCAAGCCCCGGGTCCAAACGTGAACGATCTCCCAGTAAATGACGAGGTTTTGAGAACAAGGCTCTTGTGTCGAGGACCACGACATTGCGCTGCCCCTACGTACTCCCGGTAATCAACTAGTCCTTGTTCTCATTAAGACTGCTCCTACTGCAGTCTTCAAGTACTCTTGTCTTATTTAGAGCTGATAGACGTCGAGAGTTGGGGAGGGATCATTATTGTATTACGTGTGTGGAGCAATTACTTGCAGTAAGAGAGCCGTTTCCTGCCATACATGCGGGGGCCATGAATTTCAACCAGCGTTACTAGGCAACGTTTCTTAGGAATCTACTGATCTAAGACTGAAAATCGAAACATGAACCAGATCTCTTGCTTTCTGAAGTTCCATCCAAGTCCAGGATTTTGGTAACTTGTCATCTTTTAACAAGTGCACAATACAGATTGCAAACTTATATATAAACGTTGATCATCGCCCCACAGAAATGGCTATTTATCAAGGGGAGACGTTCACGAAAATTCACTGATTTCCTAATTTCTTTGTATCTTGGACATTATTTGAGGTAGAATCATGAAACTTTGCACACTGATTTAAAATGCATTGTTCTTAGCTATAAACAATATCAGTTAATTTAGATACAATGTTATTTAAAATAAGAATATTTTAAACAAATTCAATTTAGGTCATATTGATGTACCTTTTTCTCAAAACGGTAAGGTCGTGGACCTTGTACTTTTTTTAGTGATTTCTAAGACCTTGATGATGTAATTCCTGCAGGCATTTTTAATTTCATGTCTATTTCGATTTTTTAAAATATACTCATTTTTCAATTTGAGAACCACAAATTATACATATATATGTTAAACTCTAAAGTCCATAAAATAGCATATTTTGTAATTTCCTTGCAGGGAAATGTGTGAAAGTGTTTAGCCTGCATGTCTATGAAGTTTCATAATTATATCTTCAGTAGTTCAAGAGAAAAAGGTACATTTGTCATTGAAAATGGAAGTCTAGGAAATGCCGATTGAATTTCACGAAACGTAACCTCGTAATGTATCTCCCAAATCAAACAAACTTTCCGCGGTGATCACTTTGGTTGACCAACCGGAAATGACGCCTACCGGAAATGACGCCTCACAGCTTTCTTCAATACTCCTAATCGTGATACCGTCAACTGTCTGACAGAACAGACGTAAACAGTAAAGCGAAGATGAAAAATGAAATGTATGAGAAAAGGGGGCATGTGATACGAATTTAGTACACGTAGGTACCGAATTCAACTAAATCCTTTTGGAACTAGATTTCCTAAATAATGAGCTAGCAATTCCAGCAAAAAAAAAAAAAAAAAAAAAAAAAAAAAAAAAAAAAAAAAAAGCAAAAAAAAAAAAAAAAAAAAAATTGAAGGCTTTCGCACACGTGTCCCGTTAAATCCTGATATGGCCCTCTTATTACAGAAATGCGTATTTATTAAGTAACTTTTTCGTAATTCTTTTCTATTTTTACTGTTAGGTTATTCTTTTCAAATCTGCATAATTATTTTATCATTTTTAGCAATTCGTTATATTAATTTCTTGTTTTTAAGCCATTTTTCCTTGTTCTGCGTTATTATTTAATCTTTTTTGTTTATCGATTTTGACCCTCATACAGTTAGCAGACAAAGTAGGGATTGCCATATAACGAAAAACGTAAAATTAAACAATTTCCCAGTGGCGTATGCTGGGATCAAAACTTGGGCTACCCCTAGGCTTAGAATACCAATTTTCGATGGTTGGTTTAGTGAACGTCAAGCCTTCAGCGTTTTGAGCTGCAGCCAATAGCCAACGGAGAAGCCTGCTGTGTTGTCAAGGCTGCTTCACAAGCTACTGCCCTGGCTTCTGCCACTGCCAATACTCAACCCGTGATCAGTGGAGACGGTAGCTTACGGTTTAGCAAATTAACGTCCGGCTTTGTGGCTGAATGGCTGAATGGTCCGATGGCCCCGGGTCAATTTTCATAATCAACCCCGTCATACTGTCAATTCCCCTGGTTTGGGGGCTGGGTGTTTAAAACGTCTTCGCCATTCATGTTATCCCCATTAGGTCACCACCAATCCTATACAGATGCCATGCACTAGGATTATTATTACTGAAAATGAAAATCCACGACTTGTTTTCAGTCATTTGACAGGGCCGGGGATGGAATGAATGAAGCTCCCATCTAGCGGTGAGAATAGGAAATGTGCCGGCTGCCGAAGCCTGTCGCACTCCTCTGGGGCAATGATAATTGACTGACAGATGAAAGGATAATGGAGAGTGTTGCTGGAATAAAAGGTGACAGGGAGAGCCGCAGTACCCGGAGAAAAACCAGTCCCGCCTCCGCTTTGTTCAGCACAAATCGCACATGGAGTGACCGGAATTTGAACCACAGTATCCAGCGGTGAGAGTCCAGCGCGTTGCCGCCTGAGCCACGGAGGCTCCCCAATATTATTATTAAATACAAATTTGAATTTTACGGCGGTCGTACCCATTGTTCTCAGGTTATTTAGCTTCCTCGGGAGATCAATGGTGGTGTCCGACCCATGATCACGGGTTCGATTCCAACGAACAAAAGAGAACGCTGAATCTGAAAGATTGCATTTCATTTTTAGCAGATCTGCCTATAAGAAGATAACTGTAATACTCCTATAACAGCAGCTCTGCAGTGTCTTCCTGTAAGGATTTAGAAGTAAACGGGAGTGAAATACCAGCACTCTGTTATCTATATAATTAAGTCAGAAGTATGAGGTGAGGAAGTATATACGATAAGTAACGAATGGTTAATAGTTAGCAGTTGCGATCTGATGGACCGAAGCCTAGCACACATATTCCCCTGGTCCCCGCACCTATCCGATACACTGCAGCAAGCCGCGCGAGGTGAGTCGAGGGGAGAGTGAGTCTAGGCTACAATATCAGTTTCTGATGCCTTGCTCTCAGAAACAGTAGCGGCGATTAGGAAATAGAAGTAGGGGGGAAAAAAATGTAAAGACAACAAAGTACCCGAGTTTGTGGGATATAGCGTGGGGGAGGGGAGAGGGGGGTGTATATACGTTATACATTAAAACTGAAAAAGAAAGCTACTAAATGAAATTTCGACAGAGAGGTATTCTCAGCCTAACAACTTAACTGTGATGATAATATTTGAGATTTTGATTCAATACTATACAATAAAACTTTCACCAGATGAACAATATTACACATGTATTACAATTAAATAGACGTACGGCGTGATTATATAATTAAAAATCATTTAGTATTTGACTAAAAACTAAAAAAAAAAATAAAAAAAAAACCCGAATAGACACTAAAGAGACTGCCGGACTAACGAATGCGCAGCACATAAAAAGTCTCCACTGGCGCTATACAAATCGGTTAACCGCATGAACGACTTTGTTGCGTATTTCCGCTAATAATTTCGTTATTAATTAATTAAAGCAAATAATTAGCTGATAAAACAACAGGGCTTGTATAAATTGCTTGTTTTAATAATTCCTATAATTCCTTGTTTCATCCAGCTAAAATGGAATACAAATGCAAAGTTTTCTCCATAAAGTAGGGGGGCGACTGCCCCCCCCCCCTTGAAACCTCCCTCCCTCCTAATCGCCGCTACTGCTCAGAAATACTTGCGACGTTTCTTTTCAACAATTTCAAGTTTTGTAAATGGAACAATGTGTCAGATGCTTACATTATAATGTGCTTTAGATTTCCATCGTACGCATTTGAGGTTTGGGCTTCACCGATAGCCTTGGTAGCCCTCAGTATACGCCACTGCAATTTCCTCAATTGTGCCGAAAGTCGAAAGACTAAAGGGACCGGAAAAGTTTCAAATTGAATCACTTCCGGCCGAAATGCAGTTCCGTAAAAACAGCCTAAAATCGCTTGTTTTCAAATCTTAGTCAAAATAACGTATTTACATAATTCTTTCTGTAATGTGTTCCTTCGTTCAATAATCCCAGGTGTTTTTTAATTTTTTTTAAAAAAATGTCCACACCTAATGTAATTGTAAGGGCTTAAGTGAAATTCTGCATTGACCATCATTAGCGCTCGTAGTGGTAGAAAAAGGCAAACTGCTAATCTAATCACGGCCGTCTGGATCCCTCGCTGCGCTCGCTAGCTAGAGCGACGCATCAAGTCGGCCGTGCTCTAATTGACCGGATAACGATGACTATGAAGCGGATTGCAATTTTTAGAAATAAATAAATAATGTATTCCCACACTTTATTTAATTTTTTCACCAGAAATTTGTAGCTCATATCCGTAGGATGTTTTCAACATTGAGTTGCTTGACTGAAGAGCTAGAACTGTGGACTCTTTTTAAAAGTTCGGGTATTATACTTTAATTTTGTCACCATTAACGCACAAGAGTACATGATTACCAGTTTTAAATAAAGTTTAAACACGTAATTCTATAATAAAATGAATTAATTTAAGCTTCATAGGTTTGAGCATTTTTCATATTCACACATTGGGTCCAATAGGCCCCACGCGACTGTAATGTTGTCCCGGGAAAAGGCGACTAAGATTACTGGAGCCCCATCAACTGCACGAGTGGTGGAAAATGATTTGGAACTTATGGTCTTGAAGCTGGATAAAGTTGTTTCGAATTCAGAACAAAATGCCAGTAATAAAAATTACGGGATACGTATTTTTAAAAGAAAAAAAACAAAGCAAATCTCCCAGCCGTGACCCCAACGGAGACCCCTTCGAATTATTTAAACCGATGGTGTTTTAATGGATCATGTGACATAGCCGTGTAGTGTACCTTTACAATTATTGTTTTAAATGTCTCCTGGGTTTTACTGTGGATCGTAAACTTTAGTCCACTCCTTTTAATGGCCATCTCATCGTGAGTTCCGTTGTTATCGTATTCACAATGAGCTTGGAGTCTTAATGTGCGTGAGAGATCCGTAAAGCAAGTTGCCAGCTAACTATGGTGGAGAGAGGTCTATCTTGTTCCTCCGGCTCACCACACCTACCGGACTGTGGGTGGAGGTGGTATTCCCTGCCTGTTGCAAGAGGCAACTAAAAGCGCAACCAGAGGCTCACCACTTGGTATCCCCTTGTGGGTGGGGGGCAGAAAAATACACCCACGGTATTCCCTGCCTGTTGTAAGAGGCGACTAAAACGGTGGCCAGGTGCTCACTACGTGATACCACCCCTGTGGGTGGGGGTATAAAATACACCCACGGTATACCCTGCCTGTTGTACGAGGCGACTAAAAGGGGGTCAGGTGCTCACCATTTGGTACCACCCTTGTGGGTGGGGCAGTAAAATACACCCACAGTATTCCCTGCCTGTTGTAAGAAACGACTAAAAGGGGACCAGGTGCTCACCACTTGGTAGCACCCATGTGGGTGGGGGCAGTAAAATACACCCACGGTATTCCCTGCCTGTTGCAAGAGGCGACTAAAAGGGGGACCAGAGGCTCTCCACTTGGTATTCCCCTGTGGGTGGGGCGGTAAAATACACCCACGGTATTCTCTGTCTGTTGTAAGAGGCGACTAAAAGGGGGACCAGAGGCTCTGCACTTGGTATTCCCCTGTGGGTGGGGCGGTAAAATACACCCACGGTATTCCCTGTCTGTTGTAAGAGACGACTAAAACGGGGACCAGAGGCTCTCCACTTGGTATTCCCCTGTGGATGGGGCGGTAAAATACACCCACGGTATCCCCTGTCTGTTGTAAGAGGTGATTAAAATGGGGAACCAGAGGAGAATACACCCACGGTATCCCCTGTCTGTTGTAAGAGGCGACTAAAAGGGGGACCAGAAGCTCTCCACTTGGTATTCCTCTGTGGGTAGTGGCAGTAAAATACACCCACGGTATTCCCTGTCTGTTGTAAGAGGTGACTAAAAGGGGGACCAGAGGCTCTCCACTTGGTATCCCCCTGTGGGTGGGGGCAGTAAAATACACCCACGGTATTCCCTGTCTGTCGTTAGAGCGAATTAAAAGTGGGGATCTGAATTTGGGAGCCTAGTGGCGATCACAATTCGCTTAGCTGAGTCCTGACATTGCTTCCACTTACTTGTGACAGGCTTCTCACTATCTGACCTCCCCTTGGACAACTATTGTTCTTTACCGAGCGCTCGAGGGCTAGGGAGTCTTTCATTTTCACGCCCTTCGTGGTCCTTGTCTACCTTTTTCCGATATCTTCATTTTCAAAGGTTTCCCTCTGATTAGTTTTAATAGTGGATGGTTTTCCAGTTGTACTTCCTCTTAAATCAAAATGACCGATGCATGACGATACCTCTAGCAACCAAATTTAGTAAATCACAGCTCATTGTTGTAGGTGTCATGGTAAGTACCTTACGATCACGAAGTTTTGTTTCACAGTCTCAAGTTTGGAATGTGAAGGCCTACCTACACGATCTAGGGAAGAGACTATTCTGTTACGTTCTCATACGGCTGTCAGTCTTGCTGCAGCCTCTTCTGTATTTATTGGGAGTAGTGAGTTAGGCCGACAACCTCCCAGCCGGCTTGAGGGCATGTGACGGCCTATTGTATTGTGTTTTCGTCTGGTATCATCACGCTCATGCCGTTAGCTCAAGGAGCGGAGATCTCTGACTGCCTACGTAGGTTTTTCTAATACTACAAAAATCCTTGAAGTGGCTCAATATTTTTACTTAAAATATTGACTCAACAACAACTGAGCAGTCAAGGATATATTTCACAGTTACAAATATTGTGAACATTAATCCCAACTCAAGGTGAAACATTGAAACAAATATGCACACAAAAACATATTAACATTAAATTCTACAGTCTATCACTTTTCATATGTTAAAATGAATTGATGCCCTTAAAAAGGTATGTTCTGTTAGCAGACCCCTTTCAAACGTACGATGGAGCTGCAATAATGTTCTCTTATACAGCGTTAACAGCACAAAGTGTCTCTATGAGCATATGTCCCACGGTCGATCATTTTCGAGTTACAGACTTTTCAGCGTTGTATTGGAAGTATTGGTAACGGCATTGTATGTCGAGTAACTGTGATCATTTTGATGTACTAGCAGGGAAACTGCATTGTAATACAAGAAGTGCTCAAAATGTTCACCATGCGCCTGAACGCCTTCATGCATTTTACCTTATTGATTATCGTACACGTTCGAAAACTCAATGCATCGATGACAACTTGTTTCAGACGCTGACAAAGTACTTCAAGAACTAAAACAGTCTTAGCTCGTAAACCACCGATCGTAGGAGATAGGTTCAAAGGAACTTTTTGATTGGATCTGAGGTGTACAGCCCACCCTTATTAGTTCCCACATGTTTTTCATTACACATGATTTTTTCAAGTAAGCTTTGTCTGTCTTAATATCATAACATTTATAACGTGATAGTTTTGAATAGATTTTAACGTTTAGGAAGTGTTTAATAGTGGGTGCTAGAAGTCTAACTCTTTTGCAGACCTAATATTTCCCAAAATTTACCATATTTTTATTAGAAACATTTCCTTGCCCGTCACAAACATTTAAACACTTTTCACGTTCAAATTCTGAAATCGCTGGAAATATTTCAACCCAGGACACCACTGCAAAACCAGGATTGACCGCACTAATGTATGGCGAGCATATATATAATTATTTGGAAGAAATAATCCTATTACAATACAACAATAATAATAATAACAATAATAATAATACCGAGCTTGGTAGCTGCAGTCGCTTAAGTGCGGCCAGTATCGAGCATTCGAACTCCACTGTCGGTAGCCCTGAACATGGTTTTCCGTGGTTTCCCATTTTCACACTAGGCAAATGTTGGGGCTGTACCTTAAATAAGGTCACAGCCGCTTCCTTCCCCCTCCCAGCCCTTTCCTGACCTATCGTCACCCTTAGACCTAACTGTGTCGGTGGGATGTAAAGCAACTTGTACAAAATAAAATTAAAATAATAACAAAAATCGGTTGGTAGTTTTCGCAACTATCACAGTTCGGAGTTTGAAAACATAATAAACGCTGAAAAAAACGTATAAAATGATCTAAAATCTTCAAAAATGAATAAAAAGTGAGGAAAGTACCTAAAACTATGAAGAAAATTATACTTATCCAAAATAGTTAATAATATGTGCTTTATCCACATTACCTTTAACTCGTAATGAAATGAATACTCAAGTAATTGTAATAATAATACAGGGGATATATTGGATATGATTGGGAAAGGTGGGCTTGAAGACATCTGCAAGAGAGAAGGAAAAATCCTCAAAAATATTCTAGCCTCAAATGTAAAAAAATGGGAAGAGGAGACTCAGATCTAACAAAGAATTGTATCAAAGAACAGAAGGTGTAGTTGGATTGATGAGGAAGAGAAGATTACAATGGACAATAACAGACTGACGAAGAGAATCTTTGAATTCCTCAGAAAGAGGAAGGCAGGGCTGAAATGGGATGGTCTTGACTAAGATGGGCTTTACGGAAGATGATATAATGGACACTCGTCAAAACATTCCGGGGTTTCCAGGAGATTGGGGAGACACTAGAGCATCCAGCGTTAAGAAAAGACTACATGCCTTATGGGCTTTTACTTCTATTGGTGTTACCCATTTTAGTTCTACATGTATATAAAAATTATAATGAATTCCTATCAAAATGTATAATTTTTCTTATGAAACAAGCATTGGTTGTGCCATACAATACCAAGGAAGACGCAAAAACATTTTGATATCTTTGAGTTTATCCTTTTAAATATCGTATATGCGGTTCAGTACACGGAACAGCCGGCCATGCTGTCGCATTGCGCGCCACATTTCAGCGTGTAGTGCGGAAGTGTGTACAGTAGTCAACACGTGTAATAACTCAGCTTAACCACTGCGAATCATCATTGGTGAGGTCAGTGCGGCATGTTTCCCTTTCTGTGTGTGTCACTCATTACAGTGATTGGTTATGTAAGGGAGATATTCGGCAGAGTGAAGTGATCGTCTTCCTGGGGCGCATAATGTTTTGTTATAAATACAGTATATTGTGTTTCATTTTTCGTGTATTGCATTGCTTTTTTGTTGTGTGTATCGTGTATTATCTTTTTCTGTTTAGTATTTTATATAATCAATCAGCGAGTAATACATTTAAATTATAGCTGAACATGTGAAAAGGACAAGTAGTGAAGTTGTCAGGAGAAAGGAATGGCAAATGGTGCTTAATTCATTTTCATATTTGAAAACAAAGCATCCAGGACGAAGTGTAAATTGGGTTGGAAGGAAGCCAGCGAAGGGCCATTCCAGAGTCCCAGCATGAAGCGGGAAAGGAACGCAGTAATTCCAGACTCATTAAATACGATGATTTTGTCAGAAGTGGAATACGGCGCACTGTTCATGAATTCTATTTTAGAGATGAACCGCCAACTCTGAACACAATCCTCACTTCCGTAAACAGCAACCCCGAAATACCTGATTTTAAGAAATCATACGAATAGGTCATTCAGCGTTCTGTATTTTATGTTGCGGAAGAATATTTAAGTTATCGTATTTTGTGATAAACATGAAGCCCTTGCATCTGTTGTCACTTACGAGTAAATTTATCTGAAATGAGCTGAAGGATACATCACCGAGATAGAGATATCTCGCCGTCAGCTTCCTGTGTTGAAACCACACAGTATTTGCCTTAATAATGAAATGTTTCTAGGGGCTAATAGACTCAGCACTGCGCTCCCTTAAAGCAACAACGATAATGAAACTTTCTCAGATATAAGAAACAAGACAATCATTTCGGTTTCTGGGCATGCATGTTATTATTATTATTATTATTATTATTATTATTATTATTATTATTATTATTATTATTATTATTATTATTATTATTATTATTATTATTATTATTATTATTATTATTATTATTATTATTATTATCATTTAGTTTGCATCCCTGCATGTTCAAACTCTTACTCTATTTCGAATGATACAGTCAGTGGCTATTATCCTTAGAAACGTTATGGCAAAACGAAATGTAATGACTGTAATTTCATTAATTCATTAATGACTGGAGATAATCTGGCATTTACAACAGCTGTACCAAGCGATGTATAATTTTGTGTCATCACTGTATTTCACAAGCAGGTCCGAGCCGCGCTGAGTGAGCGAGTATGGCAACAGTGGAAGGCAGCAGGCCCATAAGGCCTGTAGTCTTTTCTTAACTCTGGATGCTCTATAGTGAGAAGAGGGATATCCGGTGTAGAAGAAGGAAGTAGGAGATAGGATGAAAATATATTGGCAGAGAGTGAAGGCGGTGAAATAAATAAATAAATATTTTTTTTTTTGCTAGGGGCTTTACGTCGCTCCGACACAGATAGGTCTTATGGCGACGATGGGATAGGAAAGGCCTAGGAGTTGGAAGGAAGCGGCCGTGGCCTTAAGTAAGGTACAGCCCCAGCATTTGCCTGGTGTGAAAATGGGAAACCACGGAAAACCATCTTCAGGGCTGCCGATAGTGGGATTCGAACCTACTATCTCCCGGATGCAAGCTCACAGCCGCGCGCCTCAACGCGCACGGCCAACTCGCCCGGTAAATAAATAAATAAATAAATAAATAAATAAATAAATAAATAAATAAATAAATAAATAAATAAATAAATAAGATACCGAAATAGCTGAAACAATAATATTTCAGTCCTTAAAAAAATGTAGTTCTTACAAGCAAAACAACTGAGAACCTGCATATAATCCAGTGATATTCTACGTTCTACGTGCTTGTCGCTACTCACATATTGCTGAATGGTAAATCCTTAATCTGCCGCCCCTTTCACTTCACATATTTCTCAGAAAAGTTTCTGACTACCCTAGAACTCCCCGAATTGAGAAACATTTTCCTTCAGTGGACAGCTAAAGTTTCTAACACTTGAATTAACTTACACAGAATTGATAAAATGTAACTTCAACAAACTACCGTTAATGTTAATTTGTACCTATTACAGTGATAATACCTCCCTCTCTCATCTCAAACTCATCCAGATTAGAAGCAATCGTACTCTAGGGATGTGGATTTTCAAAAAAGTACGGATAAGAGTCGTAGAAGGTTTCTATCACAGTTTTGGGCTGATACCGAAACTTTTGAATATTTTCCCTTACTGAAATCTCGGATAATATTCTGATAAATATGTCGATTACCCAACTTAATTGCATAAAAATGACTAAATAATAAACGGGATGAAAAGTCAGGTTGTAAGTTTCACCAAGTTTTAATTATTGTGTTGATGGGGTGATAGTACCTCATGGGGAACCTTACTGCACTGTACTGTAGTAATGTACGTTTGCATGACATATTTACCCACCCCTGGAGTATGATGTACTTAAGGTTTATTTTATTTACTGACGTGCATAGGAGAATGAACACAACGAAATTGTTCTGATGGACTGGATAGATAGATAGATAGATAGATAGATAGATAGATAGATAGATAGATAAATGTTTTTATTGGCGTAGTTAAGGCCATTAGGCCTTCTCTTACACTAAACCAATAATAATAATAATAATAATAATAATAATAATAATAATAATAATAATAATAATAATAATAATAATAATAATAAATTGGTTGGTGTTTCCATGACTACCAGAGCACGAATTCTTAAGGTGCACAATAATAATAATAATAATAATAATAATAATAATAATAATAATAATAATAATAATAATAATAATAATAATAATAATAATTAGTATTGTCGTAGTAATTTCGTACTGATTTGTAACCTAGTTTTAATGTATCTGTCCGTAGTATTATTTCTTTGTAGAATTTCTGTATCTTAATTTTATGTTTACATTTTTACAATTTGATTCTTTAAAGTGGTTAAGTGTAAGAGAGGGCCGCGAGCCCTTACTTCGCCACAAATGTAAGTCAGGAATAAATAAATAAATAAATAAATAAATAAATAAATAAATAAATAAATAAATAAATAAATAAATAAATAAATAAATAAATAAATCCATTCCCTTACGTGTAGACAACTGAAAAAGAAAAATATCTGCAAATTCTGGTTGTGATATGGTTGTAGGCCTACCTGTGTTTCAATTTATATATTCTCAGTACATTTTTACATAATAGGGGACCCGTGCGAGAAATCTCGCATGTTCATAAAGTATGCCGGCTCCCGTGGTGTAGGGGTAGCGTGCCTGCCTCTTACCCGGAGGCCTCGGGTTCGATTCCCGGCCAGGTCAGGGATTTTTACCTGGACCTGAGGGCCGGTTCGAGGTCTACTCAGCCTACGTGATTAGAATTGAGGAGCTATCTGACGGTGAGATAGCGGCCCCGGTCTAGAAAGCCAACAATAACGGCCGAGAGGATTCGTCGTGTTGACCACACGACACCTCGTAATCTGCAGGCTTTCGGGCTGAGCAGCGGTCGCTTGGTAGGCCAAGGCCCTTCAAGGGCTGTAGTGCCATGGGGTTTGGTTTGGTTTGGTTCATAAAGTATATGGTGGAGTAGCCCCTTGGTGAACTAAGGATTTCACAAATCAGTACAATATTATACAGTCTTAGTTACCACTTAATACAATCTTTGATGTTTTAACATTTAATGTATCCACTTGAACGGAAGCAAATGCAAGTGCATTATTATACTAATGAATGTTCCGGTGGTAATTTTTTGTTCTACTATCATTCTTTTCTTAGTTGATAATTACAGCATATTATAATGACATAAAACAGGCGTCCCAGCGGCCAAACTGTGATGTGAACAGCAATGATGGTGCATATTTTCCTACAGCAAGAGTATTTGCATATCGCACACTTCGTACATTTTTAAAAAACTCATTTTTAAAAGTAATTACCGATATTTACGAAATGAGAGTGCAATTCGTCACTGATAATGTATATTCTCTTTCTTTTGAATGCTCATTTGTCACGATCGGTTACTTGTGAGCGCCGGAAAAGGGATCTGTACTATTGAAATGATAGGCCTATATATATTTATGTGAAGAATGCAACATTTTTTGTACATATCTAGTTAATTATTAAACATTGTATCTATAGAACATATTTCGATTCCTAAAGTTGGCTTTAAAATTCCTTTAAAATTGGGATTTATAGCCCTTTGTCTGTGAAATACAGTAGGTCCGAATACCTAACCTACTAATCCTTTCTCAGAATCTGGGAAGTCAGGTACCTTTCACTGGTCAGAGTTTCCAACAAATTCCGTACAGTCTTGAAAATAAATCTAGGTTCTCGAAGCTGTCTGTCTGCTTGCAAAATCATTAGTAGCGAACAAGAAGAGCACCAGGGGGAAAGATATTTCACCCAAGCTAGTTTTAGCTTTTAAAATATGCACAGGTGACTTGCTGTGACGTTGAAAGGTTGACAGATTCTTTATTAACTTTAGTTAGTAACATTTGTTTCATTTTCAGGGCAACAAGAAATTAGCTACAACAATACATTGTGTGATATACTCCGGAATTTAGAGTTTATAACATTATTTTTTAAATAGTTATTTTGATTATACCTTTAATATGATTATTTAATACTGACGACTTGGTCTTAATGGCAGATTGTGCCGAAAGCCTGCAGCCTAATATCTTGGAACTTAAAAATAGGTGCACTGAGTATGGTATGAAAATTAGCCTCTCGAAGACTAAATTGATGTCAGTAGGTAAGGAATCCAACAGAATTGAATGTCAGATTGGTGATACAAAGCTAGAACAGGTCGATAATTTCAAGTATTTAGGTTGTGTGTTCTCCCAGGATGGTAATATAGTAAGTGAGATTGAATCAAGGTGCCGTAAAGCTAATGCAGTGAGCTCGCAGCTGCGATCGACTGTATTCTGTAAGAAGGAAGTCAGCTCCCAGACGAAACTATCTTTACATCGGTCTGTTTTCAGACCAGCTTTGCTTTACGGGAGCGAAAGCTGGGTGGACTCAGGATATCTTATTCATAAGTTAGAAGTAACAGACATGAAAGTAGCAAGAATGATTGCTGGTACAAACAGGTGGGAACAATGGCAGGAGGGTACTCGGAATGAGGAGATAAAGGCTAATTTAGGAATGAACTCGATAGATGAAGCTGTACGCATAAACCGGCTTCGGTGGTGGGGTCATGTGGGGCGAATGGAGGAGGATCGGTTACCTAGGAGAATAATGGACTCTGCTATGGAGGATAAGAGAAGTAGAGGGAGACCTAGACGGCGATGGTTAGACTCGGTTTCTAACGATTTAAAGATAAGAGGTATAGAACTAAATGAGGCCACAATACTAGTTGCAAATCGAGGATTGTGGCGACGTTTAGTAAATTCACAGAGGCTTGCAGACTGAACGCTGAAAGGCATAACAGTCTATAATGATTATGTATGTATGTCAAAATAAGAAATCAATAGGCCATAGGTATAAATTACCTAAAGCATAAAAAATTAAATATGGAAGTATTTAAAACAATTTTATTGTCTCATATCATAACCATGGCTAAATGGTTAGCGTGCTGGCCTTTGGTCACAGGACTCCCGGATTCGGTTCCCGACAGGGTCGGGAATTTTAACCATCATTGGTTAATTTAGCTGGCGCGGGGTCTGAGTTTATGTGTCGTCTCCATCATCATCATCATCATCATCACCATCATTATCGAACTTCTCCTCGGACATTTCATTTCAGTCATGGTAAAAGGAATATAGCCTACGAACATTGTTGTACATTTAGTGCAACAACACTGTTACATATTTAATTACATATTTCGTTGATATTTACTACATTCTTATGTACATACGGAACTTTGCACTTTGAATTACACGTGGAGTACTGGTATGGCTTTTAGTGCCGGGAGTGTCCGAGGTCATGTTCGGCTCGCCAGGTGCAGGTCTTTTGATTTAACTCATGTAGGTGATCTGCGCGTCATGATGGTGGAGAGGACACTTACACGCAGCCTCCGTGCCGAGAATCGAACCGGGACCCTTGTGACGAAAGGCCAAAACGCTCATTTAGCCATGGAGCAAGACATCAGATAAAAAAATCGGGGCCCTAGGCTTACTGATTAACCTGCACATACAAACTCTCAAACCTTCTCTCGTTATAATATTAGTGTAGATAACAACCTACATCAAAATCTAAGCTTGTTATCCGCTACCGGTACTGGCTTCGCGCAATGATCAACGCCTTGGCTGCTGACCCAGTTGTTAAGAAGATAAAGATTGCAGCCCAATATAATTTTTTTTTCTTTACGCTCTCGCGACGAACTGATGTTCGATCTACTTATTCCTGAACATGGCGCTCGATCTGATAGAGGCTACCAACATGTGAATCAGTCAGCCATCTTGATTGCACTTCCCTTGTATCCAGCCAACCTCCCCACTTCCCCGCTGCACCTGAGAGAGAGAGAAGGTAAGAATGACACGTTGATAAATGAAGTGAGGCCACAACACACACACACATACACAAGAGCAATAAAAATGGCCGCCATTTAGTTTCCAGTTCCTTAATGGCATTCCCGCTTGCTCGAACAAAACTCTAGACAGCTGCGAAGACACAAGACATAACCTTATTCATTCTGTAATTATAATTGTGTGTCTACCCTCACTTACAGTGTTCTAAGCTCATGAAATCTGAGCCACAACCGTAATCATGACCGGGCGCTTTCTCTCTGGATTAGTGATTGAGATTCAGATTTCGAATCCCTAGGTCTTTGGTTCAAACCCCGAAGAGGTAGTCGGATTTCTAAGGGATCGAAACGGCCCATTCATCATAAGATGTCGGTTTATGAAAGATATCTGTGACATATTTGGTGTTTACCCGACAAAATTAGACTAGTGTTTTTAAAAACGCCGGGCTGAGAGGTGGCGGGTGGTGATGATTATTGTATTAAGAGGAAGTACAACTAGACAACGATCCTAAAAAAATGGAAGGGGACTCACACTTTCAAAAAATGAAGGTAGGCTATCAACCACAGAAAGACAAGGGTCATGAAGGGCGTGAAAATGAAGGACTCCCCAGGATTCGCAAAGCCGGCCCCGTGGTGTAGGGGTAGCGTGCCTGCCTCTTATCCGGAGCTCCCGCGTTCGATTTCCGGCCAGCTCAGGGATTTTTACCCGAATCTGAAGACTTGTACGATGTCCACTCAGCCTACTTGATTACAATTGAGGAGCTATCTGACGGTGAGATGGCCGCCCCGGTCTAGAAAGCCAAGAATAACGGCCGAGAGGATTCGTCGTGCTCACCACACGTCACCTCGTAATCTGTAGGCCTTCGGGCTGAGCAGCGGTCGCTTGGTAGGCCAAGGCCCTTCGGGGCTGTAGTGCCATGGGGTTTGGTTTGGTTCTAGGATTCGCAAACCTAATAGCGTCGGGATCGGAAAAGAACAAGAGTTGAACAGGGAAGGTCGGATAGGGTTCATGAAAGTCAGAAGCCTGGCAAAATTAAGTGGAAGTAACGCCAGGACTCAGCTAAAGGCCTCGTGGGCGCCAACGAACGCACCAGAGCCCCTAGGGCCCCTTGTAGTCGCCTCTTACTTCAGGCAGGGGATACCGTATGTGTTATTCTACCGCCCCCACCCACTAGCTCAGACGGTTAAGGCGCTGGCTTTCTGAGCCCATGTTATCTCAATCCAGTGGTATTTGAAAGTGCTGAAATTCGTCAACCTCGTGTTGGTAGATTTACGGCACGTGAAAGAAATCCTGTGAGACAAAATTCCTTGTCAATGTATAAAACCCAATAACATAAATCCTTCAGCGCTTATTCGAACCGTCATTATTTACCTCTAAGCAAATGGGGCATATTTTCTAGCAGTATTCACTAAAAAAATCCATCATGTCTAATTTATTCTTGTATCACTTCCGACATTGTCAATTTTTTAAAAGAAATAATCTTTAGTCTCGCTGATAACTGTCTCACCAGGAGGCCATGACTTGTATTTGTGACAAGAGCTTTCGACAGGTACAGCCAGCAAGGCCGTCTAAACTGATATGGACATTGTGCAATGGACTCTTCTATGTATTGTGTGTATCGTGCTCTGAATTATGACCATTGATAAACCGTACACCACTGTCCCACAAACGTAGTCTTTAGGCGGGAGGAAAAGGAGATTGTTACTAGATAAATGTAGTCTAAGTCAGTAATAATAATATAAGGGAAGAAGAAGCAACAGAGAGAGAGAGAGAGAGATTTCAGAAAGGAAGTGTTGAAAGATTCCAAGGTAGCGAGGGAAAGAAAACAGGCTCAAAATGGTCCGAGTAGAGGAAAGGGAGGAAGTATTGGAGGAAGAAGAAAGAACAACAAAGGCTGAAGCATTGACATTGTCACATGGAACCTAGAAGACCCTAACGGAGAAATAGTAATAATAATAATAATAATAATAATAATAATAATAATAATAATAATAATAATAATAATAATAATAATAATAATAATAAATCATGAACATCAGTGACTCTCCTTGTACACTGCATCTGGAGCAAGGAACGACCGAGAAAACCAACACGCAGACGTGCCAACTTTCAAAAGTCAATAATCAGGACATGTTACTTACGACACAACATTGATGACGTAACTTTGAAGAATATTTAACACATTATACTAGTCAATTATGCTCTTTCTCTTAGTTAATTAAATAATTCACCCATTATATCCGACACAGTGGCTGAATGGTTAGCGTTGAGGCCTTCGGTTCAGAGGGTCCCGAGTTCGATTCCCGGCTGGTTCGGGGAATTTAATCGCGTCTAATTAATTCTTATGGCTCGGGGACTGGGTGTTTGTGTTTGTCTCAACACTTGCATCTTCATATTCAGACAACACACCACACTACAAACCACCACAGAAACACGCAATAGTGACTACATCCCTCGATATGTTTAGCGTCAGGAAGGGCATCCGGCCGTAAAACAGGGCCAGATCCACATGTGCCATACAGTTCACACCCGCTACTCCACAAGAGCGAGACAAAGCGGTAGAAAAAGAAACAATCAATTAATTCATTTTAATTAATTAATGTATTTAGGCCCTATACTGAAATAATGCATAGGCCTATATTAGAGCTTTAGAACACATTGGCTCTTCATTGTAACTGCCTTAGATCTCTCCATAAATTTCTGAACTAGATTTATGCTCTAAAGCATTGGCCTCGTTGAATGAGTTTTAAGGTTTAATTTTTTCCAAAATTCTGCTGTGGGAAGCTATGTTTCGAACTGAGTTTTTGTCCTTGTAAATATGCCAAACAAGCCTTACATTCGGAATTGCTACGTGGAAATGATAAAATAACAAGCATTACGTTAGATATTCTGTTTGAACCTGTCTTGTCAGTGCCCACTGAACGTCGATTATCTTAGGCCCGGTTTCATCAACGTGGGTTAAACATACTCTACCGCGGGTTTTTTTTTAACTTAGGGTTAATATTTTAACTCATTCTTACGAGTCACGCGTTTCATCAAACTATCTCGGCAGAGGGTTGACTAACAATGTATTAACCCTGGACGGAAACAACTGTCGGATCAATCAAGGAGGCAGTGACTAAAAATCAGAGAATATGAACACCCTCTTTGCGTCGTTCTTTTGTTTCTTTTTTGCGTGATATTTCGTTTTCTTCCTCACTTCCATGCTAGATATTATTCTTCCGTGATCGTGACAGAACTGATTGCGGTGATCGAAAAATGGAAGAAGTTCGGAAGAGATATAGTGGCACGAATTTTTCTGCTTTAGAAACAACATTACTAATTCAATTAGCCACCAAGTGCCAAAGCATTACAGAATTCAAGAAGACTGGCGGTGTAAAATTAAAAGAAAAAGAGGACATAGGGAAAAAATAACGGTGGAATTTAATAACATTGTTAACTTAGGGTTAATATTTTAACTCATTCTTACGACTTCTTGCAACTATATCACGAATTCGGAGGTTAGAATCGCTCATTATAATCAATTGACAGAAAAATAACCCTTGTTGGCTCCGACCATTATCCTATACCTGCAGTATAGGAGAGAGAGTCCTGTTTCGGTCAGCTGTGTATTCTAACCTCTCGCGAATTTCATCGACGATTTCACTGACGACGGTATTTGACAGAAATTGTTCTTCAGATAGATTTTGAAATTCGTTCTTTTTTATCATAGGCCTATTTCTGTGAGGAACACCATTCAGCAAATCTAAATAAAGCAACTCTGCATCAAACGCATGCTTTATGGCGGCAGTAGCGGCGATTATGGGGGTGGGGGTGGGGGCAGTCGCAACCCCACATTGTGGGGAAAAACATACATTTTATTCCATTTTAGCCACCTGACATTTTTTAAGTTTTGATAGCGTGAAGAACCTAAGAGTTAGGCCTACTAAAAATTGCCTGAAACTAGAAATTATATTATAAAAAAATTTGAAAATCCCTATTGTTTTTCAGTTAATTCCTGCCTGTAATTTCTTAAATTATTAAGACGAATACTTAGCGGAAATACGCACAAAATGTATTTCGTTGCGGTTAACTGATTCATACAGCGCAGCAGAGTGTAGTATGTGCTGTTCGGAAGGGTAGGAGGAGTATATTGTTAACCACGGTCATGGATACGCTTACCGCGCGCATTCGTCAGTCTGGCATTCTCACTCTGTCAATGTGTAGTTCTATCTGGTGTCTTACTTTGTTAGTGTGTAGTCTCTACTTACATGTGTAGCCTAATTATTGTCCCTTTGGTGAACGTTTTCTTGTACTGTATAGTACTATAATTACTGCACTAAATTTGGTAGACTCAGCCTTTACGTCGCTGTAGAAATTCGCTCAGACATCAATAAAAAAAAACTTACCATTTCTTAGTTTCTATAAATTTTTGTGCCCCCCCCCCCCCCGACTTCAAACTCCCAATCGCCGCTAGTGACGGCGGCCATTTTGCTTTTAACCTCGAGTTAATAGTTTAACCCAGGTGAAAGGAGGGGTTAACTTAACTCCGGCTTTAACCTAGAGTTAAAATTAACTCTCCTTTATGGAACATAATGAATAGTCAAATTTAGAGTTAAAACTTTATAACTCTGGGTTAACGTTTAACCCAGGTTGATGAAACCGCCTCCTAAAAAAGAGGAAACATCTGGGAGGAAGGGAGGAAGGACCAAAGCAACAGGTTTAAGTACGTAGCAGAATGGTTGGAACCCAATCTCCTCGAAAGAGTAGCTTAATCAACTCGAGTTAATAAGGTAAAAGTGGCATACCAGCTGATCCAAAACACCTACAATAAAAAAGTGTCTCTCCCGTAACACTAAACTGAAGCACTACCAGACAGTCTTATCTATATGCTTCAGAATGTCTAATATTCAACAGAAAAGGACTCACGGGTAAGCTCGGTATCCAGGGGAGAAAAATATTGAGGAAGATATCAGGACAGTCACGGAAAAGAACGAATACAAAAGGCAAACCAAACAAGAGCTGTAAAAATACTGTGAAACAATCACGGAGATAGCCAGGAAGAGACGCCTAGCAGTTTATGGATACGTCTACAGGATACATCATGCCAGGCTGATCAACCAGCTTCTCGTTTATTGGCGAAAGAGAAAGACCAAGGGCCTGTTCCACGAACGAACTTTGCAACTTTGCAACTTTGCACTTTGCACTTTACACTTTTCAGTTCAGATTTTGTTCCACCATCACTTTTCAGATTTAGCTTGCAAAGTGAAAAGTTAGGAAGTTTTTCACTTTTCAAGCCTGTTATGTTCCTCTAATGGCACAGAAATGCAAAGTGCAAAGAAGTGAAGTGAAAAGTTTTCATAAATCTTGCGAACAAATGATTCCCTTTTCATCTGTTCGTTAACAAGTATGTAGGGCCTATGTACATTTGTTTCTCGGCGTAGAATTTGGTTTAGTGATATACACATTTTACGACGAGAGCTTTTGTTATCAAGTGAGGACAGTGATGAAGAATTCAACAAGAGAACGTACAAAGACAGGATTAATTTTCATAACACCAGGCGAGTTGGCCGTGCAGTTAGGGGCGCGCAGCTGTGAACTTGCTTTCGGGAGATAGTGGGTTCGAGCCCCACTGTCGGCAGCCCTGAAGATGGTTTTCCGTAGTTTCCCATTTTCACACCAGGCAAATGCTGGGACTGTACCTTAATTAAGGCCACGACCGCTTCCTTCCCACTCCTAGCCCTTTCCTATTGCATCGTCGCCATAAGACCTGTCTGTGTCGGTGCGACGTAAAGCCACTAACAAAAAACAATTCATAACCTCACTTCGACGGAATTTCGCGAGTGTTTTCGTATTACCCTAACACAGGCTGACTATATTCTTGAAATGATCGGTCATTTATTGAAATATGCAACAAAAAGAAGTCTATCCCTTTCCGAATAAAAGAACAAATTCTTATATGCTTACATTGGTTAGGAAATGGTGCCCAGCTACACGGTGTAGCAGTAATGCATGGGATATCAAAATAATTTATTTGCAGAACTGTTACCAAAGTCGTAAATGTAATATCTCCCAAGATAGTACGTTGGACCAATAATCCACATAATATAGCGACGGAATTTCTAATGAAGGGAGAATTTCCTTCCGTGTGTGGATGTGTTGACGATGCTCTCGTTAATATTGATACTTGTCATCATTTGAGAGGTTATTTTTAAACTTGCCAAAGAGGATGTCCCGTTTCTTCTTGACAACTTCTAGCACTGCCAGCTTTTTATAATCATCTTTCTTTCCCATGATCAAAACTTTAAAACTACCGGTACCACAATTATACTGTCAAGTTCGCCGCAAAAAATAAAGCATTAAAATAATTGAGTATTATACAGTTTGCCCATGGAATAAACTTGATCGGATCACTCATTCGCAAAAACTTTTCACTTTGCAAAGAAATTGCAAAGTAAAACCTAGATCATGGTTGAACAGAAAGACTTTGCACTTTGCGAGAATTGAAAAGTGAAAAGTGCAACGTTGAAAAGTAGCAAAAGTTCTTTCGGGGAGCAGGTGCCAAGTCACCGTGGTTGATGGAAGTAAAGAAAGATCTGTAGGAACTGGGAGGAACAGAAAGAGACTTAGGGCCGGTTCTACCATCTGCTGGTAAAGTGGCTGGCAGCTGCCCGGGAGGTAAACTACCTGGGGGTGTAAAGCAGCTGGTACTTTGCGTTGCGTGCAACCACCTCCGCGCAAGCGCTGGGTAGCTACCAGGAGCTAGACACCGATATACGGTGTTGGCTAGACTGATTTTCAGCGACTTCTCGCTTTCGAGTGTGCTACTATCTATCGTCAGATGTATGAAGCTCATTTCGATTGTCTTATTTTCCTGTGCTTGCATCTGTTGATTATCTTCAAAAAGCCTAAAGCCCCATTCACAATGCAAACGTAACGTAACGTAAACTTAAAATTAACGTTAACTTAGAAGTTAGCGGCCATCTTATCTAATGGATCCATTCACAATGCGCCGACGTAAACTTAACTGCGAGTCCGTAAAATTAAGGGATTGCAAACTCCAAGCTCTTGCGGTTAATTTTACGTTAACTTTAAGAACCAGCCAATCAGAACAGAGGTAAACACTGTGTGTTGTGCACGATATAATGACTTCTTTCGACGAAACACTTGTAATTCTCTTTCAAAATAGTCTTTGTGTATAGGCTATGTATGATAGAAGGAAAAAGAATTACAAATACGCTGTACCGAAAAATAATGGGTGGAAATTAATATCCTGTAGTAATGAAATCTGACAATAAATGGCGGGGAACAAGCTCGCAGCGCTGGCAAACGGATGAGAGACAATCCCTGTCATAAATAAAACAGTGTCCCTGTATATTTCTTAACATTATGACGGACTACTAGTTTACGAAAACGATATCATCCAAACAAATAGATCCAAACATCTTATCGGGGTGTGATAGATAGGGTCATAGGTGTCGGTAAAGGAGACCTTACATTTCTTTTTATTACAAAAGGGGAAGCAAATCGTAAGAAAGGCAAACAGTTCAAGTTTCATCCGCATGTCCAAAACGAACTGATGAGGGTCATTTCTTACAGTAGATTACCGAAATCGCCCTGAGATAACCTTCTTTGATTCAAGGGATGAACCCATTTTCTGCACCGTTGTTTAGATCGCTTTTTCAGGTACCGTAGGCCTACACAGCTCCCAGGATCAAAGCAATAGATGTTTGAAGTAATAGGAATTCCGCTACCACGTTGTTTGATTCCATCGAGGTATTGAAATATAAAACTGCGAGATAGCCCAAAACCTGACTTCCGTACTAAATAACATGGCAGTGTTTTGATTTGCTGCTGTGTACTCTTTACGTTAATGTTACGTTCCTCCATTGTGAATACCACAAATTTTACGTTAATTTTACGGTTACGTTACGTCGTTAAGTTTACGGTTACGTTTGCATTGTGAATGGGGCCTAATAAGGGGAGTCTTAAGAGTTATGGACAACGATTTATGTCAAGCTTTCGTGATTTTAATCTATGAGCTTCAAAATCAGTACCTAATTGGAATTAAAATCTCGAGATTACATTTTCTTATGCCAGTTATAACCTGTCATGTAAGGCAGCGTTTTTGGAAAGTATTCTCGTAGTAGATTGGTCAAGTCGCTCGCTGCGTAATAGAAGGTACGCAGGTTTTCATCGTATTTCTAATTTACATTAAAAAATATTTTCGTTCCCTGCCGTTGTTCTTAACTCTTTTTCACGCGCTTCCATATACGTATATACACCTAACATCTTCCTTATGGACTTAATGCCTTTGAGCATTCTATCTGCAGGCTTCTGTGAATTGATTAAGTATCTCCACGATGCTCTATTTGCAACTAGCTCTGTGACCTCGTTTAGTTCCACATGCTTCCATTTATTTATAATGCATTTCATGTAAACACACTTTCATGTAAACAACTAATAGGGAATCTGCTACCTGCTATTAATCATAACATCACTTGCTATAGGTAGCATACATATAAAGCAATTTTCCTAGTAGACATAATATTATGATAAGAACGTATGAAAAGAGGCATACAGATTAACAGAACGCTAATAATGGAAATAAAAAAGATTCGTCATAATAAAGACTCGAACCTGCACACTTCGTATTACGAAGCGAACGTGTTATCAATTACGCTACGAAAACGCCTGGGTTAGGTAGGATACATACAGTAATATATATCTCGTGTCGGAAAACTGAAAAAGTAGAAAATTAAAGCCCATTTGAAATGATTTCCAAATAGATTTTGATTTTACATCCTTTTAGAGTTTCTTTACGAACGCTT
Source organism: Anabrus simplex (assembly GCF_040414725.1). Taxonomy (NCBI): domain Eukaryota; kingdom Metazoa; phylum Arthropoda; class Insecta; order Orthoptera; family Tettigoniidae; genus Anabrus; species Anabrus simplex. The sequence continues at coordinate 70,811,835 of NC_090278.1, read as the reverse complement.
GACGTATAAAATGTGTTTCCTGCGCTACCGATGCGAGAGGCTGGTGTGACCGTTGCAACTAAAGGGAAGCATTAATGTTCAAAATCCTGCAATACAGTATCGATCACTGATACAGTATACTGCTTTTTTCAGTATACTAAGCTAATTTGAGTTGCATATCACCAGAAATACAGCTAATAATGTTCAGCTCTCAGAACTTGCCCGGCAGGTAAAGTCTTATCGGGCCCTCGAAGTGGCCGAGAAATTACGCGCCGGGTAACGACGATTTATGCTGCCGATAGCGCTACCTGGGAGTGGTCGGACGGAAACATCCTTTTACGCGGAGGGCAAATTACGCGCTACTTTACCAGTAGGTGGTAGAACCGGCCCTTAAAAGAACGGACATCTCTCAGGAGGACAAACGACGAAGAAGGAAGGCAGGTACCCTCTGGACAAAGGAGAGGAAGAAATAACAGAGTCAGGGGATACGCAATTACTGGGCAAACATCAAAAACCACCCCAAACGTAATAGTTCAATATCGCGATCCTTATTATTATTATTTATCGTATGGCATATATACATATATACAGAAACAAGAAAGCAAGTACATTATATTTTAATGTCCAAAGATGTCATCCATTCTAGAGCCTCTGTATTGGCCTCTAGAAAATCAAACCAATCTCCAGGGTAGGCTCTTCTGCTACACTCCTCTACAATGTGTTCGATGGTTTGAAAAGGAGCACCACAGTCACACTCGGGGGATTGTATCTTTCCCCATTTATACAGGGACGCAGCACAGACACCATGACCACAACGAATCCTATTAAGGATGGTCCAAGTTCTTCTTGGGAGATCAGACCTCGAGTTAGGTGGGAAGAAAGGCCAGAGATGTTCACCTGTTTCTGAGATCCAATCTTCCTTCCATTGGGCATAGGGGTTGAAATTGTCTTCCGTGAGCTTCTGAGCGAACTTAACTGGCGGATGTCTAGATTTCAACCTGTTCCTCTGAAGGTCAGGAATATTGGAGTGGATGGGCAAGTCAGGGTTCCATTTATCTTGGAGTATTCTCTCAACAGTGCTTGTGCTCTACGGAATGAAGGAGGCATGATGTTGCTCAAGACAGGAAGCCAGTGGGTAGGAGTTGTTCTTATTACACCTGAAATAATCCTCATTGTGTTGTTGAGTTGAGTTTCACATGGCAGCTGTTGATCCACACAGGAGCACAATATTCTGCCGCAGAGAAAACCAAACCAAGGGCACAACATCTCAAGGTAGTTGCAGAAGCACCCCAGGTTGTGCCACACAAATTCTGCAGAATGTTGTTACGACTCCTAATCTTTGCTGCTGTATTTACTAGATGTTGCCGATCTAATGTTATACCTAAGTACTTTGGGTAATTATTGTGTCTGAGGACCTTACCGTTCAAAGACACTTGGAGAGTAAAGTTTGCCATTTTGTTATACTGTTGCTTCACGTCCGTAGGTTAAACCTTAAAAAGCCCTGAACGTGACCCCTGGGTGGTGCTAAGGAAGCAACAACATTGGCTGCTGGACCTATCTTCTAAAGATCTCCCAGCAAATATGCAAACTGTACAAAGTAATCGCGGTCCTTAATCGGACTAGACGAAATAATAATAATAATAATAATAATAATAATAATAATAATAATAATAATAATAATAATAATAATAATAATAATAATAATAATACGTACCGAGCAAGTTGGCTGTGCAGTTAGGTTCGCGCAACTGTGAGCTTGCATTCGGGAGATAGTGGGTTCGAATCCCACTATCGGCAACCCTGAAAATAGTTTTCCGTGGCTTCCCATTTTCACATCTGAAAAATGCTGGAGTTGTACCTTAATTAAAGCTACGGCTGTTTCCTTCACACACTCCCAGCCCTCTCCTGTCCCATCGTTGCCGTTACACTTGTCTGTGTCCGTGCGACATAAAGCAACTTGCAAAAAGAAAAAAAAAAAGTATTTACGTTGTCCTCCGTCCGAAGACTGGTTGGATCCTCAACAGCTCCACCATTAGCTATCATAGATGGCCTAGGCATCACTGAACCTGAGTACTGGGGAAATAACGACTGATGTAATTTCCCGTTACTTTCCTCACTGAGCCATAACTTGCTGTTACATATCATTCTGCCAAGCCCACTGAAATGCATGCACCAACTGACCCTATGAGCAACATTTTCACACCATTCATAACAGGAACTGGCTGTATAATGAATGGTATTACTAGCATCGCTTATTTCAGCTTCCTTGGTGATACAGGTTGTGTGTTTCGGGCTGCTGTAATGCTTTTAACGTTTCTCATGAAACTCCTGTGTATCCTGCCTTGCTGTTCGGCCTACGTATTTAGATTTGTTTATATTCTTGACCCATTACATATTGTTAAAGTGAAGGATAAGACTGGGATCGATCAATGAAAGTAACAAAATTGCTTAGCCCATACCAGAAGACACTGTTAACACTAGATCTCGCCAGCGAAGGCATAATAATAATAATAATAATAATAATAATAATAATAATAATAATAATAATAATAATAATAATAATAATAATAATAATAATAATGATAATAATAATAAATTCAAAGCAGCCTCTCGTCACCTGAAAACAGAGAATGGTACTACAGAAAGAGTTGACAGCCCGGGGAAATCGTACAGCTGAAAACTAGCGAGAGAGAAGTAAACTACCCCAGGCGAGAGAAGATGACCGCTACTTTTCGCAGTTAGTAGTGGGAAGGAAGCGGCTGTGGCCTTAATTAAGGTACAGCCACAGCATTTGCCGGGTGTGAAAATGGGAAACCACGGAAAACCATTTTCAGGGCTGCCGACAGTGGGGTTCGAACCTACTATCTCCCGAATACTGGATAGCTTACCGGCCGCACTTAAGCGACTGCAGCTATCGAGCTCGGTATTTTATTTTCAAAACAATTAGAGATCCCTACGAAAATTGAAATAATGTAACCCAGGGTATCAAGAATTTGCCTATAAAATTCATTATAGGCCAGTATAGACGAAATATCGAATTTGTGGCACAAGGACGAGACCAAGGTCATTTTAAGCATCACGACGCGAAGAACAAAACTCGGTAAGGCCCTACGGACCCCAAAAATCATGTTTTAAGGGCCTAAAACCAACCGTTATGAAGATATTGCCATCACACTACCCCGCTCTAGGAATCGGATGAAGAAATGTCCAGCCGTAACCATGGCAACGTCACCTCAAGGATTCTACAGTAGTATACAGGCCTGGTGTTCGAAGCAGGCACGTGCGTAAATGTAGACTACACCAAGGAGAGATTCTGCCACACATATGACTGTCTGGAAAAAAGCTCCATGGACGGAGGTGGGGAGGGGGTGGTATTTAACAAATAATCGAAAATATTGTCAAATCGGTAGGTTTCGGTGCTACTGAGATGAACAGCGAAACTCCGCATGTCGTTTAAATCCAAGTTCGGCCCCCATCGGCTCTGGGAATGATAAAGGAGGAAAAAAGTCCAAAATAGCCCAGATTATGGATTTATGAGTGTGTACCCCTCTGGGTGGGGGTGGAAAACGGGGTGAAGTATCAGCGAACGTCACAATAACGAAATCTACAAAAAATCGCTTCACACATAATTAACAAGTAATAAAATACTTGAAAGTGAACAATCAATAAAGTTTCCGAGCAGTGCTGGGTAATATAGCTATTGTCGCGGCCACCAAATTAGGCGGGTCAGAGAAATTACGCTGTTGCCAAGGCTATGTAGCAACTGGCGAAGAAATGTCTAACTGAACACATCATTTCGGAGCGCGAGGCACGTTGTTCTCTCTCAAGCTCCTGATGTTACTTCATACAAAGTTTCAGAACGAATTATACTACAAGCTTCAGAAAAGACTGCTGATTTTAGTGGTATAACTATTTTCTATATTAACCACTTTAAATTAGTAAAAATAAAATCCGTAGAATCATGTGTTGAACATTTCAGTAAGCGGCTAAGTTTTTATTTCTTCAGCCAATAAAACTGTCTCTGCGGGAAAAATGTAAAAAATCGCCTGACTTATATTTTTTATCTGAAACATATTTCTGTGAGTCTTGTAGTTTTCCTGGAAAACGGTCCGGAAAGCGATCATGTAAATGTCGCTAGCTGAGACAGTTCGGGGCGCGCGCGCCAGCTCAGGCTGCAGGACACCGTAAATACTTTCGGATTATATATTAATCTGTATCAGTTTATTACGTTATAACTATAAATATTTGAATAATGTATATTGTACTGAATAATATAGAAAAATAACTACTTTAAAGAATACGTTACAATAATTTACAATGAATTAAGAATCGGTTTCTAGCTTCAAGGCAGTCTAATATTTCTTATTCACTGTCATCACTCATCTCACTATCTGTCGAGTCGTCATTTACACTGATGATGAATGGCTCCGTTCTTTCGTTCTTCCCTTACTATTTCCTTGGCCCAATCGTCTGTTTGAAGATTTATTATAGGAGAATAGCACACAATGTGCATTCTGTTTGAAGATTTTCCGCGCGATTGAAGTACTTTTCCCAATCTACAGCAGTCACACGGTCGATGGCTTCTGACGTGAGTTTTTCTACTTCCTTTATTTTGAATGTCTTGTTCCTCTCTTGACTTGAACCCAAATCAATTCACACTCACTATCCATATTTAACTGCACTTACGGTGCGAGCTCAACAGCTGCATGATAGGGAATGTCTCGGGTAGAGGCGGAAAACTATCGATAGTACTATCGATAGTTATCGATAGCGACCACTATCGTCTGACATCGATAGTCAGTTGTCTACTATCGATAGTCAACGATAGTTTTTTTCTTTCGTTATTGGCTTATTTTTCGCACTAACAGAAATTGTACAGATGTTTCACTGTTTGGTAGTAACTTTAATGTACCGGTTTAAAATTGTGAACTTCATATATAGATGCCCAAAAGTAAGATACCTGACGTTTGGAGGTGATTTAGGCGTACTGAGGATGAAAAGTTAGCTAAGTGCAATGGGTGTGGAATACTGTAAAAGAACCTCTACACCAGAATATCCGTAAATGGAATGATATTAGATCGTTCAGTATTTACAATATTACATTTTTTCCACACGAATGTATGTGCTACATCACCATTGTTTCCGACAAAATATCTTCCTCACATGCATTAGAAATACCAGGTCATCATGCGAAAAATCATTATTACTACTATCAGAATTACCAATATAATTTAGAGATACATCTTTGATGTAGGCGAGTCCCTTATTTTGTCATCAGACAAACATTTCTTCCTTTTTGCGCCGGCCATTTCTGTTTACCTTGTCAGTTGACGAGTCAAGAGTTTGTACAACTTATAGGCGAGAGAAGATAAGGCAAATTTTAGGCCAAAGGCTTCACGGAAACAACTAAAAACTCTCCTGCCATCCGTTCAGAATGATATAAAACATTTTTCCAAAGATGTTACTATACCCGAGAAAATGTCGGGCGATCGCAAATGAACACTGCAGCTGAACGAGAATTTCTCGGGCGGTTAAGTTATGAGCAAGCGCGTGCAATTCGAGAATGTCTTGGACGTGCGACTAAGTAGATTTATGAGTGATTCCGATTTGAATTTCTGAAATTAGCTAGCATGAAATAGTTGTAATTTCTACTGAATTTTTTGTGGATTGTGTTCAGTGAATGTCCTATTTTCATGTTCCACTTTTTGAAAACTATCGATTACTATCGATAGTAGAGCTCATACTATCGGAAAATATCGATGGCGATTACTATCGATAGTTTGCCGCCTCTAGTCTCGGGTAAGGTGGCCTGGAGTGGATGGGCTTCAGCTAGACAGCACTGCACGATCAGCGTTGCTAATCCGTGCTCAGAGGTAAGCGACTCTCGACCATCTGTCGCTTCGCCGTTCCCACATCTGACGACAGCGCAGTTTTCCTCACCCGCCTAATTTGGTGGCCGCAACAATAGTACTTTATAGAAGAGAAAAGCCATCTGAAGGCGAGCTAAACACAGTGATTAAAACAGAGTGTATGTATGCTAGTGAATGCGTCCGAATGACGGGAATGTCAGGACGTAATGAATTGTAAAATGACAAGAAAACAAACGCCATGGCACAGCAGCGTTGGCCTACCAAGCGACCGCTGTTTAGCCCGACAGGCACGACGAATCCACCTGGCCGTTAATCTTGGCTTTCTAGACCGGTGCCACTATTTTAGATAGTTCCTCAATTGTAATTACCTAGGTTCAGTGGACCTCGATCCAGCCCCCAGATCCAGGTAAAAATCCCTGTCCTAGCCTCCAGGTAAGAGGCAGGCACCCTACCCCTATACCACGAGGCCGGCTATATCATTATCCGGAACAGATACAACAACATTTCTATATGATAAAACGCAAATTTACGACAAATCAGAATCACTTTACATACAGTATATCCAATGCTCTGATAATTGGGGGCAGATCACAAATAAAGGACATCGAAGAACAAGAGAGAAAAATACTAGCACGAAAATGTTAAAAGTGGAATTTGGGTGAAAAGCAAACCACGGAAAATCTATCATATAACACAGAGGTGCTCACGCTGGGTATTTCGTCACGCAAGCGCCCAGCACTCTATACGAGTATGCTATTCAGTCAGTGACGTTGAGGTTACGTCAGAGGCCGTAAAAGTTGGACGAAGTTGACGCAGTCATACACGAGTTTGAAATGCAGGCAAAAATTAATGTAAGAAAGAGAGCATAAATCCACGTCATTTGCAAGAAATAAGTTATTTACATTCATGGCAGTTTATGTATTTTCACCGGATACAATAAAGAGTTAGCCCTGCAACCTCAAATACTTTTATAATGTGCGCAATGAATTACAATTTTCACTATTACATTTTAAGAGGTGTTTTTAGAAGCATTTCTAATATAATACAAAGTTAAGATGGATAAGCTATGGCTTGTGGTTCCTTGAGTTTTAATCATCTGTTAAACTCACCAACAATCCAATCATGCTTACCGATAATAATATCAGTTAAGGTATTTATTTGTAGGTAAACTGTGCAACTATTTGGTAGATACATTCACACTAATGTACGTTAATATTGGATAGTATATATGCCCCCACTCGATACGAAACTCACTCCCTATTTAGAGGTTAGCTATTATCATCGCACACCTGATAAGTTTTGAATACTATTTTCGAATTCAGTGAATACGGTAATTCAAACAACACAACGACACTGTGCAAAATCAAGCAGTAAACTTATTGAATTACGTAAATATATTACTTTTTGCTGAGTGAATAACAGGAATTTTAGTTCTTAAGGAGTGGAAATACTGTCATTCCCATCCAAGGAATATTGTAAATCGTAGCTTGTATGTCTAAAATTATTACACAAAAATCATAACGTGTTCGTTTTCCTTCAATGTATAAATATGTCTGTCTGTCAGGTCATCAGCCCAGAGGCTGGTTGGATCCTCAAATAGCACCACCAAAGGCTATGCAGTTATAGGGAAACCACAAAAACCAATGGCAGAGCCCAAATGAGGAGTACTAGGCAAGATGAGGAGTGAGGTAGTTTGCCATTGCTTTCCTCACTGGACCAGAAAGTGCCACTGCAGCACGACTGATCCTATGAACAACACCTTTCATAACACTCAGACACTAGTTGTGCTCCAAATGTCATTACTCAGCACCACCCATACCCCAGCAGCTTCCATATTGTCACAGCCATGGATGAGACTGGGACTTCGGTGGAAGCTTCACTTTGCTCTGGCTTGCACCAAGAGACGGATACAAAAATAACAAAATAAAACTGACTTTTTACATCGAACGCAGTATAACTCAAAGCGGAATATCTTGAAAAGGTCGATTCTCTCGCGATTATATCGATTTTTTCTTAAATACTGTACCCCAAGCAGCATTTCGCTGAGTACTGGATGGGAGCTTCGTAATGACAATTGAACGTCACTGTTCCCTTCCCTGCAAAGACCGTTCGCTCCCTCGGTTCACTGTGACGTACGCTTGCTATGTAAGCTGCCCGAAATTACGTCACACCAGCCCGGCCGCACTGGGCTAGCCTCAACGGGCGCCCAGCTGAGCACTTATTCGCCTTATTCACTTATTACAACAGGCTAACAAAGATAAATCTAAACCTAGCACTATCCATGAAAAATCACGACAGTTGGTTAGTAGGAATAAGTAAATACGTACTGAAGATTGGTATTAACGAAGAAACCATTGGAGATAGAACAACCTTCAGAACCCTAATTCACACACACAAATTTGCGAAAACAAACCTAAACGGAAAGATGCAAGATGGACAGAAGAACGTGAAAAGAAACTCATCAAAGGATGAAGAGCTTACGAAGAAAATACATTTTAAAGAAATATTTATTTTTATTTAATCCATTTACCCTCAAGGGCAGTGTCCTGAAGAGTGAGGCATTTGGTCTGGGATAAAACTGGGAAGTAGGACCAGTACCTCGTCCAGGCACCCTCACCTGCTGTGCTGAACAGGGACCGTGTGCGGGATGGGAGAACTGGAAGGTGTGGGCAAGGAAGGAGGAAGGAAGCGGTCGTGATCTTAAGTTAGGTACCATTCTGGCATTTGCCTGGAGAAGAAGTGGGAAACCACGGAAAACCATCTCGAGAATGGTTGAAGAGGGAACAGAACACTCTCTCTACTCAGTTGATCTTCCGAGACTGAGTTGACCCCCTTCTAGTCCTCGTAAAACCCAGGCCTCCGGAGATGGACACACTAACCACTGCAACACAGTGGCTGACAGAAAATAAGAACTAATGTGTTAAATAAGTCAAACGTGTTCCTTAGTTGGGCAATGCGAATCGAAAAATAATAAAAACGAAACAAGATCCAAAATGCGTGTAAATAAGTTGTGGTAAAATTGAAGAGTCCCACAATGTATAGCTGTGTGAAACGACTGTGGTAAACAGAATCGAGAAACAAGCCAACGAAAATAGATTTCAAAGAACGGGAACTGAAGATTGACTCACGCAAAATTTCTGCAACAAACAATACATTCCTAAACACACAAACAGAAGACATTACAATTAATCCAGAATTTCTCTATGGGTCGGACTCACTAATTTTGAACAGAAAAGCAAACACTGCAAAATTGAGAGAAGAAAACTCAATATCTTAAGATAATAATAACATCAGTAGGACTCTAGCGTATATCAAGAGACACTGAACTACCAGAGGCAAACCCCAAGGTAAATGTATTAAATTACAATCTACATATTTAGTGAAGTAAGAAATGGGGATGCCTCGAAAACAAAGAGGGAACCCCAGCAGAAAAGCTAAGGCGTCGTAAATAATTAATTTGCCGAATCTAGGTTAGGCTAGGGCAGACTCCTATACGAAATTGCAACCGAACATTACGGAAATTTTAGCTGGACGGAATTCAAGAGCGCTTACCCAAAGGTGCGCCATCCCGAAAGCGACCCCTATATTAGCTAAACTGAAAGCAAGGATTAGTATCACTCTAAACCCACGTGGTACCGCTGTTTCGCTAAACAGTTGCCACACAAAACCGATCGACGTTCAGCTAATTCAAACCATCCGCATTATGACACGCACTGTGAAGTCTACTCCACCTTTCTGGTTGTCAGCTCCAAGTCAAATTCCTGCCTCCCTCACCTGCAAAGGAAACATGTTCCTGTCAGAGAGATAGCTGCCAAACCTAATCTGGCTTATCCACGAGGATATTACAGACAATGAAGTAAACAGGATCCGTTCTAGACAATCTCCAATCATGACCTGGCAGGCATCAACATCCATGGCAATCTGGCCTGCAAGAATGATTTCGTCAGCTACTAGAGGTAAATGCTTTTTTAAAAATTTTCATTTGCCATTCGCCAAGTAGCTATGCAGCCAGCAAAACATCATGTATAAATATATAAAGTACACACCATATATACAATAAAATCAACAGATGAAATATCTCAACACAAAATGAAATACAACTCATTATTTTGTTCACTTCACAGCACACATAAAAAGAACCTTCGGCGACAATGTCTCATTTAGATCTTCAGATCAGTCATATGTAAAAACAAGGACAAGTGCTAGATAAATGTCGTTATCAGATATTTTTATTAAACATATTATACTGGTAGGAAAAGGGACATGAATAAGCGCTAGTTTTTTTTATATAACACACTTTATGCATGTCGATATTTACTGCAACCGAGAATGATGTGGTTAAGATCGGCGATTTCCTCTTGGTCCTTGTAGCACATAGGAGACTCCACTACCCTAATTCGATGAAGATGATTTGGGTAGCAGCCATGGCAAGTCGGATGTAACTCATCGACGTAAGGGCTGGTGTCTCCTACTAAAACGCAATTTGTCAAAATAGGGTTGTGTTGGCACAGAGTTGTCCTCTAATCTCCTGCGTTATGTTCCATAGAATTTGCTTTGCAGAACGTGCTCGACGCTGAAAAGGATCCGAACAAATTATGATAGAATTGATGACCTGTTGTACAAATCCTGAGTCTAACATGCAAATATGTATTTTTCCAGAGAAACCATTGTCAACGAATATCCACTGTCTTCCTACTCAGGAAATCTTCTTGATTTGTTATACATTGATCTAAAATTCATAACAAATGAAGACATCGACTTGTATCTTTCTTCATCTTCTTCTTTTTTCCGATGAGGCCTGCTAAGGACCACGTGCCAATTTCAATTCAGTTCTTCATACTTTGATGTTTTCTCTCCCGCTTCTTCCAATATTCTTTCATCCTTTCATTATGCTGTTTCCTTCTGTCCTCGGACCACTTCGCACCAGGCTTCTTGTTCAATCTTCATTGGAATCCTTCCATACTTATTACCCTCTTTCTAAAAATTTCTCTGTCCATAGTTTCTTCTTCTCTTACATTATTTCTTCTAAATCTTTCTTTACTTCTTGAATCCAGCTACTTGTTGCCTTTTTGTCCCAAAGGTACTTGAAAATCCTTTTTGTTAATCTGGAATCATCCATTCTGTAAATATGTCCGAAATATGTATATTTATTTCTTCATTATGCTAGTAATGCCACATGCCAAATAAATAACATTATGGACATCATCATTATCATTATGAAGCTTTTGAACTTCTACCGTACCAAGAAACAGTGAAACTTTGCACCGCGACTTCAGAATAAAAACTCATCTGTCCACGAAGAAGACTTCTCTAATAATAACGGCCTGAATTTGAGAGTACAATCAATCAATCAATCAATCAATCAATCAATCAATCAATCAATCAATCAATCAATCAATCAATCAATCAATCAATCAATCAATCAATCAATCAATGAATGAATGAATGAATGAATGAATGAATGAATGAATGAATGAATGAATCAATCAATCAATCAATCAATCAATCAATCAATCAATCAATCAATCAATCAATCAATCAATCAATCAATCACTACTGATCTGCATTTAAGGCAGTCGCCCAGGTGGCAGATTCCCTATCTATTGTTTTCCTAGACTTTTCTTAAACACCTGCAAAGAAATTGGATATTTATTGAACATCTTCCTTGGTAAGTTATTCCAGTCTTTAATTCCCCTTCCTATAAACGAATATTTGCCCTAGTTTGTTCTCTTGAATTCCAACTTTATCTTCATATTGTGATCTTTCATACTTTTAAAGACACCACGCAAATTTATTCGTCTACAGATGTCCTCCCACGCCATCTCTCCACTGACAGCTCGGAACATACCACTTAGTCGAGCAGCTCGTCTCCTTTCTCTCAAGTACTCCCAGCCTAAACTTTGCAACATTTTTGTAACGCTACTGTTTTGTCTGGCCTCCGGGGGTGGCAGCTAGTACACAACAGAGGCAGTACAGTAGAGAAACTGACGGGTAATGTATGACAAATAAAGGCTTAATTTTGGAGATATTAATTCAAGAAAAGCTGATGCTAATTTTGGAAACATAAGTGCTCGATCGGAAGGAATAAACGTCGATAAAAAGTTAGATTTCCGATTCGCTAAGGAAAACATATAAAGAAAATGACTCCGACCCTGTTAACGACGCATGAGTGTCCTGATAAGTTAGAAATGTGACAAGAAGAGTGGCCACAGATCACATATTGTCTCACTCATGCCATCTCTGCAGGACGCTTCACCTTACACAACATATAGACATCAGCCTTACAATGTTCCTGATAATCTCCGGTTGGCATCTACAGTAAAAAAAAGAGAGAGAGAGAAGAAATCAAGTCCACGAAAAATTCCTGACATAACTTATCGCACATTCTCATCTTATTCATCATCAAGTTAAGTTTCATTCATTTTTCAGAGCTCAACTCTCTAGCTCCGCCTTGTCCCCCCCCCCCCCGACAACCAACCCACCCGCACGTCTTACGCAATAAAAACAAAGCCCCCTGTAAGAAGAATGGAATTTACTTCTCAGAACAACGACTGTAGTTCAGCGATGCCTGCTACAGATAACTCTAATCCTTAAATCAGGTCACAGACGGATTTTCTGACTGCTTATTCTGCTGACACACAAATTAAACCAACTCTTGTATTGGAGAATCAACGTCCAACATAGTTTACCTGGTCTTTCGTAAAGAAAAATGTCTTAATTTACGTTTTAATGTTAAAGTTGTCACGCGGCCAGAAATATAATGTCCTTATGTTCTATTTTAGATGATACATTTAATTAAATTATTATTATTATTATTATTATTATTATTATTATTATTATTATTATTATTATTATTATTATTATTATTATTTCACCCTCTTTGGGATACGCTGAATTAATCATTTCTCTGTGTGTTGTTCTTTTCTTAGTTTTCTTCATTTTCCTGATCTTCTTTTCATTTGGGAAAGCGAGACAGGAGATTTTTACATGTTTTCTTGTTATACTGGTTGCCAATTCCCTTGAGCTTTTAGAGATTGTTCCCATTCTCTCACGATTTTGCCCAGGGCTATGTTAAAGAGTAGTGGGGAAAGTCCATCTCCTTGTCGGACACCGGTTTTTATCTGAAAATTTTCAGATATATTTCCCATGAATTTTACTTGGGAGGTTGTGTTGGTGAGAGTTAGTCTGATGATTTTTTTGAGTCTTGTTGTCCAGTCCGTATTCACTCAGTGTTTGGGAGAGGGATTGCCGGTCAATGGAGTCGTATGCTTTCTGGAAGTCCACGAAGGTGCAGATTGTGGATTGTTTTCTTGTGTGTCGTAGTTTCAAGATGGTTTTCAGGTTGAGTATCTGTTCTGCACAGGATCTGTGGAACCTGAAGCACGCTTGGTATTTGCCTATGAGTGGTTCTGGTTGTTCCTGTGGTCTATGGAGGAGGGCTGCGGAGAGGATTTTGTATGCGACTTGTACCAGGGAAATATACCCTGTAATTGTTCGGTAATTTGATACAAATAGTATCAAAACTCACGACTACAAACTGGTAGCTAAAGTAAACATTCTAATGTGTCTCAAAATTCACGAATCCGGACAGCAGGTGCTTGTGATGACTGCAGGAGGGATGAGGTGACTCACGCCTCCCTTCAACCCATGTTTTTCCACCGACTCAAGGCAGTCACCCTGGTAGCAGATTGCCTATCAGTTGTTTATCTAGCCTTTTCTTAAAAAATTTAAGAGGCCTCGGGGCCCCTTTTTAGTCGCTTCTTACGACAGGCAGAAGATACTGTGAATGTTATTCTGCCACCCCAACCCACGGGGGAAAATAATGGTTAGTGAATGAAAGAGACCGAGGTGTATTATTGCCATTATTTTAAAAATATTTTGCTGTTGTCCTAAAATTAATATAATGCATTTCTTACCTTTCACATAAGTATAATAAGTATAATACTGGCATGTGGCCTCCGGGGAGGTCTGGTGCAGGTATTTAAAGTTGACGCCGCATAGGTGACCTGCACGTCTGTGAGGATTAGGCCCTACCTAAGATGAAGTATAATGCTGAAGGCGGTACGAACACCCAGTCCCCGAGCCATAGGAATTAACCAATGAAAGTTAAAATCTCCCACCCGACCTGAAACCTAACCCGGGACCCCCTCCACCCCTTGGACCAAAGGCCAGCATGCTAACTATTTATGTATACAGCCGGACGACATAAAATGAAAGTAGGTATATTGTCCGATGCTAATTAAAAGAAAGTGTCAGTAGGTAGTACTGGGGCTTAGTTCCATTATGCGGCCAGAAGGCGGCATTTACTTGAATAAGGAATTTTATTTAGAGATATTAGAGATCAATACAGTTAATTCACTCATTTAGTTTCAACATTTGAAGATTCATTTGGAAAAAGACGTATTTCTAATTTTCGTAAGCGTTCATCTATTCGCTTACTTCAATCGGTTATCCACCCGACACATTTAAACCGAAAGAAGTAACCATGACGCATCCTATTATTCTGCGTGATATAACAGAATGATATTTGAAACTCATTCGATTATTTGATTTGATTATTTAAATAATCGGATGGAAGTTATTTGAATATTAAAAGTATTCGATTATTCCATCACTAATAGGGTGGACATTATCCTTTCAAAGAACAACTGGCCCTGCTCGTGAGTTTTGAGACTGGCCCAGGTACAGAAAATTACTCTTTCTAATCCTCTTCCAGGAATTCGTGAGTTTTGAGACTCGTGAGTTTTGAAACTCGTGAGTTTTGAGACGACACGAATTGTTCACATCTATTCGGTCACCTTTTTTTTGTGAAGTGGAACGAGGAGATTTTTACATGTTTTCTTGTCATACTTAATGGTTGCCAATTTCCTTGAGCTTTTAGAGCTTGTTCCCATTCTCTCATGATTTTGTCCAGGGCTATTTTAAAGAGTAGTGGGGAAAGTCCATCTCCATTATTATTATTATTATATGTTCGTTCGTGTCGGCGTACTGAGGATCACGCTACTTCAGCTGTGTTTTCTCTGGACTTTGATCTTTGCCCGGTGTTGCTCTTTTCTTTCCACCGTTCACGTCTTTCCCATCTTGAACTTTGACCTTTCTTGAAAACCCTGATGTTTATTATTATTATTATTATTATTATTATTATTATTATTATTATTATTATTATTATTATTATTATTATTATTATTATTATTATGCCGATCGGGATCAGATACCGAAAAAATATCAACACCCTACACAACAATCAGTCTGTAGTGATAAGAATTGAGGGCTATGGAAAAAGAAGCAGCAATCCAGAAAGAAGTGAGGCAAGGCTGCATTTTGTTCAAAGTTTACATAGCGCAGGCAGTAAAGGAAACCAAAGAGGAATTCGGAAAGGGAATGGCAATCCAAGGAGAGGAAATAAAAACTCTGAGATTTACTGATGATCTTGTTATTTTATCCGAATCTGAACAAGATCTGGAACACAGTCTTAAAATCTGAAAACGAAAGTAATAGAGTGGAGTCGAAGGAAGTCAGGTGATACAGGATTTACAAGATTAGTAAACGAAGTCTTGAAGGAAATAGTAAAATAACTAACGATGGCAGAAGTAAGGAGGACATAAAATGCAGACTAGCACAAGCAAGGAAGAGCTTTCTTAAGAAAAGAAGTGTGCTCACTTCAAACATTGATATACGAATTAGAAAGATGTTTTGAAAGACTTTTGTGTGGAGCGTGACATTATATGGAAGTGAAACATGGACGATAACTAGCTCAGAAAGAAAGAGAATAGAAGCTTTTGAAATGTGGTGTTGCAGAAGAATGCTGAAGGTGAGATGGATAAATCGAATGAAGAGATACTGAATCGAATTGGTGAGAGGAGATCGATTTGGCTAAATTTGACAAGAAGAAGAGATAGAATGATAGGACACATCTTAAGACACCCAGGACTTGTGCAGTTGGTTTTTGAAGGAAATGTAGGTGGTAAGAACAGTAGGGGTAGACCAAGTTTTAAATATGACAAGCAGATTAGAGCAGATGTAGGATGCAGTAGTTACGTAGAAATGAAAAGGTTAGCACAGGATAGGGTGGCATGGAGAGCTGCATCAAACCAGTCTATGGACTGATGACTCAAACACATACGTATATTAAATGGAGTGTTCAGAACATATTTTGTCTGATGTTTGGACATCATCAGCCTCTACCTCTTCTTCTGTCTTGAGACAGGTATCAACTGGACAACCTCCATGACTCTCTCTCCTGAGCATCTTGTTGCAGTTGTTCATAGCTTCTCCCTTCTTGACATCTGTTACCATTCTAAACCTTCTTGTTCCACTTCCTTTTCTTCCATCTATTTTCCCCTCCATCACCCTCTGTTGAAGACAATTTCTATGTAGTGACCCAATCAAGAGCCTCCGTGGCTCAGGCAGCATCGCGCCGGCCTGAATGAAGGGAATGGATGATTTTCCTGAAACCTCTATGATTAAATAATTTTCAATCATTATAAGGTGTTGACAAGGTAAACTCAAGGTAGAATATTGTTACTTGGGTAGTAAAATAACTAACGATGGCAGAAGTAAGGAGGGTATAAAATGCAGACTAGCACAAGCGAGGAAGAGCTTGCTTAAGAAAAGAAATTTGCTCACTTCGAACACTGATATAGGAATTAGAAAGATGTTTTTGAAGACTTTTGTCTGGAGATTGGATAGTATGAAAATGAAATGTGGACGATAACTAGCTCAGAGAGAAGGAGAATAGAAGGTTTTGAAATGTGGTGTTACAGATAAAACTGAAGGTGAGATAGGTCGATTGAATCACGAATGAAGAGAGAATCGAATTGGTGGGAGGAGTACGATCTGGATAAATTTGACGAGGAGAAGAGATACAATGATAGGACACATCTTAAGACAGCCAGGACTCGTTCAGTTTGTTTTTGAAGGAAGTATAGGCCGTAAGAACGGTAGGGGTAGACAAAAGTATGAATATGACAAGCAGATTAGAGCAGATGTAAGATGAAGTTACGTAGAATTGGAATGATGAGCACAGGATAAAGTAGCATGGAGAGCTGCATCAAACCAGTCTGTTGACTGATAACCCAAACACAACAGTTGATGTACCTTTGCTTAGCTCAGATATTTACTCATTCAAGTTTGTCTTCAGATTTCTAATATAATTAAATAAAATATTTCATGGACTTACATTTTTTAAACTTTGAATATCTCTCCTGTATTTTTTTATTACTTTTACTATCTCTGTAACTATTAATAACAGACAAACGAAATTCGGCTCATTGTTTTAATGTGTAATTATCTTAAAAAATGGACTATTATAATGAATGTAGCTCTTTGTTTATGAAAATAAGGGCAATCAAATGCATATCTGAGATTTTCCGTGTTGTCTCCTGTTCGCGAGAAAAAAAAAATAGTTGGCATGACCTATGACTCGACCCTCGTATGACCATAGAATCATAAGTCTTCGTTTTCTAATGCCACTGTGAATATTTGAGTATTGTTTGATTTTTTTTCGGCCTCTAAGTTGGTATTGTCCGTTGGTGAGTTTGGGCCTAGAACTTTTCTTTGCTTCCTTTTCCTCAGTTTTCGATGTCTGCTTTTCTGTTCAAAATTAGCTTTTCTGATCCATAAAGACATGCTGGTTTAATGACTGTATTGTAGTGTCTCAGGTGTGTGTGCTTGGAGATGAATTTTTTCTTAGAGATATTTTGGGTTAGTCGGTATGCAGTTTCCATGTTTTAGCATCTAATTTCATTGGCTTTTGTTTGCAGTCCATTTTATTGAATTGTTTCAGCAAGGTACTAAAAAAAAAAAAAAAAAAATGAAATGAAATGTCGTATGGCTTTTAGTGCCGGGATATCCCAGGACGGGTTCGGCTCGCCAGGTGCAGGTCTTTCTATTTGACTCCCGTAGGCGACCTGCGCGTCGTGATGAGGGTGAAATGATGATGAAGACAACACATACACCCAGTCCCCGTGCCGTAGGAATTAACCAATTAAGGTTAAAATCCCCGACCCGGCCGGGAATCGAACCCGGGACCCCCTGAACCGAAGGCCAGTACGCCGACCGTTCAGCCAACGAGTCGGACACCAAGGTACTTAAATTGGGATACTCGTTTAATATTTTGTCTCCATGAATTTTGGCGTATGTCTGTTGCACGTCATGTATTCTGTCTTTTCAAAGGACTTTTTCTGCAATTTCTTTCAGGAGGTTCAATCTGATTTTGGGCTGTTGAAATGTCTCGGGTTAGTATTGCTACGCCGTCCGTAAATGCTAAGCAACCTATCGCTAGTTTTCCTATGCCTAAAGTGATTGGTTGGTAAATTCTGAGGACCAATTTCTGTTTGCGCCATTCTTGTATCACTTTTTCGAGAACACAGTTGAAGAGTAATGACGTGAGTCCATCTGCTTGTCTTACTCCCGTTTTGTTTCAAAGGGATCTGAGGTTTTCCCTCATGAATTTAACCTTGGACTTCGTGTCTGTCAGTGTCTGCTTTATGATTGAAAGGGTTTTCATGTCTAAACCTTGTTCATTCAATATTGGAAAGAGTGATTTGTGATCAACTGAATCATAGACTTTTTTGAAATAAAAAAATGTGCAGACTAATTTTTTGCTACAAATTCTCTGATGTCTTAGTATTTGCTTTAGGTTCAAGATTTGCTCTGGCCTGGTCTGAATCCTGCCTGATATTCTCCGATTCGTGGTTGTTGTGCTCCATCAAGAAGACATTGAGATAGAATTTTGTATGCGACCGACACTAGTAAGATTCCTCTGTAGTTGTTTACGTCTGTTCTGTCTCACTGTGAATGAATGCGTTTTTCCAGTCTTCTGGAATTTTTTCTGTATTCCAAATGTCTTGCATGATTCTTCTGATTTCTTTTATGGTGTTTCGGCCTGCTGATTTGAGGACTTCCGCTATGATTCCATCCTCAACCGTTGCTTGTTGTTTTTAATTCTGTTGATCTGTCTTTTAAGTTCTTCTTCATCTGGTGGTAACGAATCTGGATTAGTATTTTCAGATTCTTTTGGAGAAAATCTTTGTGTTGGTTCTGAACAGTTCAATAATATATTATTTAAAATATCTGGCGAGTTCCTCGCAGTTTTCTTGGTTATTTAGTGCCAAGTGTCCATTTTCTTTCTTGAAACAGAGACTTTGTGGTTGATATCCTGTCAGCTTAGTTTTGAAGTTCTTAGAGAAATTGCGTGTATAGTTTCTCTCAAAGTCTTTCTCGATTTGAAGTAGTTGGTCCTTTATAGATTTCCTTTTGGTCTGTCTGATCAATTGAGCTGTCTCTTTCCTCACTGCCAGGAAAGATTTGTAACTATTATCAGTCTTTTTGCTGCTCCAGTTGTTGTATGCCTTCTATCCACATTGGATTGCTTGTTCACACTCCTCATTCCACCAAGGGTGTCTCTTCCTTTTGTGCAGAGGAATTCGTGTTTGTGCTGTTGTAATCGGTTTTATTATTATTATTATTATTATTATTATTATTATTATTATTATTATTATTATTATATATAATTCGCTGGGGCCATCAAGGACCACGTTAAGTCTTGTTGCATTTGACACTGAACTTGGCCTTCTTTAGAGCCCAAATTTCCCTCATTCTTTGTGAGTGGGGCTGCTTATGCTCCTCTGTCCAAGGGGCACCGTGTCTTCTCTTCGGTTGCTCGTCTCGGTTTAGCCCGTTCGTCAATATTTTCTTGCGGAAGAGATCTCTGTTAAGGGCGTCTTCAGCTGAGATATGTAGCATTTGCAGGTCTTCTTTGGTATTTCTAAACCAGGGAATTGTGGTTTTGGAGTTTGAATAAAAAAAGTGAAAGATTATTATTATTATTATTATTATTATTATTATTATTATTATTATTGAGCCATGTATTTGATATCCTCTCCCCTCCTATACTATTTATTGTGCCTGTTTTAATGCTTTTCAATTTTTGTGCATTATTGTGTTTTTCGCCCGTTGTTGTCCCTTGGGGCAAATAATAACAATAAAATTATTCCTAAAAGATGCTCCCAGGGTAAAGGAAGTATTTCCGCCCTGGGAACGGCCCGGCCTGTGCTGCCTCCCCTCTGCCTTCCCTCCCGTACCCCTGCGGATGCGCCAAGCTCTTTACGCAGACACACCGTGTCGCCTCGCGTCACGTGGTCTCGCGTCACGGCTACTCTTGGCCAGGCCGTGCGGCCTGGCTGGGAGCAAGTGTCATTCTTGCCTCGCTCTCTGACTTGAGCATCTCACGCACCGCCTTCGAACCCCGGACCGCTAGGGGGTATGGGAGGTAAGCACCCTGAACTTACGTAACGATCACAGACGATGGGAGGACATTATTGATTGTAAACCACTGAATAGGCGCTGGAGTTGTTTCAAGTTGTTATAAAAGTACAGTTGCCTCTAAATCGGAATGTATGTGTGAACCTCTTGGGATCGTTTATTGCAGTCTTACTGCAACTTAACTTATTGGGCGCTTGTGCCCTTAGTGGTTGAAAGTATGTATGTATGTATGTATATGGTATCATGGTATGTCATGTTAAGGGAAAATTGCGCTCCTCCTTGAGCCACCTGAGGTGGCGCTTTATCAATAAGTCTTATCCAGAATTACCTTTTACACTGTTTTTTTGGTGATGAACTGTGAACAGGGGCTGGATCCCTGTAAATTACAATAGGGCACGTGTCGGAGGAACCTGAGTGATGTTGGTGTTTAAAAACCTAAAATCTTTTTACTTTTCTTGGTGTTTACCTATTTGTTAAATACATTTGTTAATCTGATTTCCTCGGCTATCTGTGTTCTTGCCCTCTGGGTTGTGCTATATTCTCGGGAAGTCCAGACCCTATGGAGGCCGCACCTTCTGTAGGTTTCGCCAGTGATAATTCACGGTACAAAACTGGTAGCAGAGCGTTCGTTGGATCTGGACTTGTTTTTGATTAGCCGAGGAATTTGAGCCCGTAACATTCTTTCCGTTTCCGGGATTTCTTTAGTTGTGGTGTGCTTTATATCAATTGAACCATGTCCATTCGAGACATACCTTATCCGGGTTCCCTGCGGAAGGAGGAGCTTTTGTATGAACTTGGGATACGTAACTTAGAGTCTAAAGGCACCGTCAAGGCCGATGAAATTTTGTTACGGAATAACTTAAATAGACCGATTACGGTACCCCATTATACTGAAGGTGAGGTCGCTAGCGCGCTGTCCCTTATTCAGGCTAACCTTACTAATATTGCATCTGTGATGGATTTTCTGGAGAATGATGTGGCTTCTCCTCATCAACTCAAGAGACTCCAGGGTAGATTAAATCATTATTGTCAACGAGTGGAAGATCTCCTTTCCCTGGAATTGAAGGAAGAGATATCGGGTCAGATTCTTGAATTAAAGGACACATCAGCTGACCTTTTAGAGAAGGTGGAGGCCTGGTTAGCAGGGCTTTCCATTAAATCAAAGCCAGTTCTTCCCCCACCTGCCCAGGCGGAAGGCGAGTTGAATCAACAGTCTCGTAGCTGTGAGCTTGACGAGGAGAGAGCTTCGCTTCCACCGCGGCCGTCTGTTCATTTAAATGCTCCGGCTGATTGTCGCCCGTTGAATCAACAGTCCACTGTGCCACCTTTGAGCTCACCTTTTTCGAATATGCCTCATCCTTTGAATATGATGTTGAAAGGTGTCCCTCGTTACTCAGTAAACTCGGCAAGCGATGTGGTTTCTTTTCTTCGGTTTCTGGTTGAATTTTTGGATCATGCCTTAGTCTTTGGGTTAACGCATGCTCAAATTCTACAGATTATTTATCCATATACGATCGGGGTTTTGTCAAATAAAATAGTAAACGCTATTTCGAGTCAATCCTCACTACATCAGTTTCATGCTCATTTATTGGCTCAGTTCATTCCTCCTAGGGCTCTTCATTCGTTAGTCCAGAAATTTTATTTCAGAGTGCAGCGCCTGGATGAGTCTCTATCGGAGTTTATTTCGGATATCAAGTTTTATGCCAAGGTTTTTGCGCTGAATTTCACTGAAGAGCAAATTGTAGCTACAATCGTGGGGGGTATTTCTCCCTTATACCGTTCATGTTTATGCTTCGCGTCCCAGCCTCGTAATTTTGAAGAGTTGGAAGCGATGGTTGTGTCCGCGGAGGGTTTTCGGCATGCTGATTCACTTCGAGTTGAGAATACTTCTTCCTTGCCCTGTGATAATTCTGCTTCTTCGTTGGTTAATAAACCTGCCCCATTAAAAAGATGTTTTGGTTGCGGGGCTTCTGATCATCTTCGAAATCAGTGCCCTGCTCGTTCTACTGGCGCACAGGTGTCGGGTGCCAGTTCGGGCACCAGGGTTCAGTCTAGGCCTTCTAATGTTGTATGTTTCAGGTGTGGGGTTCCTGGCCACGTGGCGCGGCAGTGTTCGCGTAAGCCAAATGTTAGCTGACTAGATCGGGAAGCGGGAAGTGTTGGCCTCCCAGATCTAGCGCCTGTAGAACAGGGTTATGCTCGCCCTTCTTCCCGCGAATATTCTCTTGGGTGTCCTGATCAGTGTTTAGCCATATCCGCCGAGGTCAAGGGATTAGCCCCCTTCGTCAAGGTAGAGATAAATAATGAACCGGTATCGGCCCTTTTGGACTCCGGAAGCGTAGTCTCGTTTGTCAGTGAGAAGTGGTTTGCTCTCAATAGTTCTGCTTGTAAATTTTCCGATGTACTGCCTGTATCTCTGTCGTTTGTTGCTGCAAATTCTTCCAGAGTGGAAGTTTCCGGCGTGGTAAAGTGTAAAGTTCGACTGGCTAATTTCTCCTGGAAATTTCCCCTTTATGTAACTAAAAATTTGCCATATCCTATAATCCTCGGCTCTAATTTTTTTGCACATACTGGGCTCCTGTTGGATATGCAGGAGGGCTCCTGCTGGTTTAAATTCTGCAAGGCTACTAAGATACCCTTATTTATGTGTAATTCTCTTTCTTCATGTGTTGCCTCACCTCCTCAGGACCAAACGGCATTAGACCTTAGTCATTTGCCCGAGAATCAAGCTGTATGTATTAGGGAAATATGTGATGACTTCCCGGACGTTTTCACCGAAGAATTGGGGATGACGAATCTTTTAGAGTACAAGATCGAGGTCACGGACTCGATTCCGGTTAGGTCACCGCCCTATCGCTTGGCTCCTCCCAAAATGCAAGCGTTAAAGGAGATAGTCAATAAAATGTTGGATCAGGGCA
Organism: Anabrus simplex; assembly: GCF_040414725.1. Lineage (NCBI taxonomy): Eukaryota > Metazoa > Arthropoda > Insecta > Orthoptera > Tettigoniidae > Anabrus > Anabrus simplex. Next base: position 70,788,803 of record NC_090278.1, on the reverse strand, counting down.
TTATTCGGCCGTCTACTTCTGCCTACTCCTCCCCCATCTTCCTCGTCCCGAAGCCTCAAGGTGGTTATCGACCTGTTTTGGACTATAGGGCTTTGAATAAGAAAGTCGTTTTGCAGTCAGTTCCTCTCCCTGATCTGCATTCTTGCTTCTCATGGTTCAAGAAGGCTAGATATTTTACTGTTTTAGATTTAAATCAGGCGTATTACCAGATTCCGTTAGCTGAAGAGTCTCGTCACTTGACAGCCTTCGCTACGGACTGGAATCTTTACGAATTTTGCCGTTTGCCTTTCGGTATTTCCACTGGCGCTGCTGTCCTCACTAGGCTGCTCGATCAACTGTTTTCTGACATCAAGTTCAACTATCTTTATCACTACCTGGATGATGTCGTAATTTTTTCCGAAACCTTTGAGGATCATCTCCGCCATTTGAGGGAAGTGTTGTCCCGTCTTCGCAAGGCTGGTCTTACGGTCAAACTTTCTAAGGTTTCCTTTGCCAAGCCCCATATGTCCTTCTTGGGACATATTGTGTCATCCAATGGCGTCTCTGTTGATCATTCTCGTACCGAGGCCATTCGCCAGTTTAAACCTCCTCTGGATGTTAAGGGTGTTGCTCGTTTCGTTGGGATGGTGAATTATTTTCGAAAATTCATTCCAAATTTTGCCAATCGAGCAGGGCCTCTTAACGCCCTCCGACGTAAAGGGGTTAAATTTGAATGGGGGCCCTCCCAACAAGTTGCCTTTGATGATTTAAAGTTGGCCATATCTAACGCTCCGGTGTTGGCTATGCCTGACTTTTCCAAGCCTTTCATTGTTCAGACTGATGCGTCGGCGTCTGCCGTTGCGGCTGTCCTATTGCAGGAGTCGGAATTGGGGAGACGTCCCATTGCATATGCTTCTAGGACCTTGTCTTCTGTCGAAGCCAAGTATTCTGTATACGAGCTAGAAGGATTGGCGGTATTCTTCGCTTTGGAAAAGTTCCGTATTTACCTAGAGCATGAAAGGTTCGAACTCGAGACCGACAATCAGGCTTTGAGTTGGGTTTTGGGGAAACCTAGGAAAACCGGCCGTCTGGCCCGTTGGGCCATTAGAATTTCAGCTTTTCAGTTCAGCGTACGTCATATCCGTGGTTCGGACAACGTAGTCGCCGACTCTCTTAGTCGCATGTTTTCGGATCAGCCTTCTCAGGAGGGCGAATCGTCAAGTGCTGAGGTTCCCTTGTCCTTACCCTTAGCGGGGGCTATCTTGTCTGATACCCCATTACTGTATCATGACGTTGCTAAGTTTCAAGTGGAGGACCCTATTTTGGGACCGATTGTTCAAGATCTTAAGGAAGGGAAAATTATTGATCCTTATGTGTTAAGGAATGGCGTACTGTGTTGTCCCGCCCGTCACGATCATAAAATGAAGGTCGTTATTCCCTCAGTCCTGGTGCCTATGATTTTTAAATACTTTCATGAAACTCCTCTCGGTGGCCACCTAGGAGTATTTAAGACCAGGGAGAAGATTAGGGAAAATTTTATTTGGAAAGGGTTGGACGCTGAAGTACGGGAACTGGTTAAAGCATGTAAGGTTTGTGCACTCAGTAAGCCTTCTCCTAACACACGTGTAGGCTTGCTGTCTTCTAGCCAAGCTACCCTCCCTATGCAGCGGCTCTATATCGATTATGTAGGTCCCTTGCCGAAAACTAGGACTGATGGTAATAGGTTTGTCTTCGTCTGTGTGGATGGGTTTACCCGTTTTTCCTGGTTGATTACAACGAGGCTAGCTACTTCTGAGACTACTATTAGATGTTTGAAGTCTATATTTTCGTCCTTTGGTCCTTGCCAGTACTTGGTCTCTGACAACGCCAAGGCCTTTACATCGAACCTGTTTAAGAAATTTTGTTTCAGCTTGTCCATTTCGCATGTCACCACATCCCCCTATTACCCACAACCTTCTTACGCCGAGAGGGTTAACCGAAATTTGCGGTCTGCGCTCATTGCATTTCACCACGACGATGTTTTGAGGTGGGACACGTCGTTGCCTTGGCTTGCATTTGCTTTCAATTCTGCGGTACACGAGGCTCATAAATTTTCCCCTAATTCTCTCATGTTTTCTTTCGTTCCTAACTCTCCGCTCACCAACTTGTGGAATATAAATGAGTTGTTGCCTGAAAAGATTGATCCCCCTAACATCAGGGCCGTTTGGAGAAAGGCCAAGCAAAATCTGAAGGTCTCATATGAGAAGAAACGGGAGCGCTATGATAAGGGGCGCCGTCCTACCGATCTTGCCGTCGGCGACAGGGTCTTTGTTAAGAATTTCGTTCCTTCTGGGAAACTCGCTCCTCGATTTCGCGGGCCCTGCGAAATTATCGATTTCTTGACACCAGTCACCCTGTTGGTGAAAGATCCGGACACGGAGAGAGTGTTCCGAGTCCATTTGTACCAGGTTAAGGCTGCCTAGTGCTATCTAGGTTTTGTGGCATTTTGTTTGCTATGTGTATTGTTTTTTGCGCTCATTCTTTTCCTTGTGTTTTCCTTCCTCCGGTTCCTTTGACACGTGTTCTGCCTAAAGAGGAGCTATTTTCTTTGGATTTAAAATTTTAGTGGTATGTTTAATGATTATGTGAGTCCTCCCGGAGTCCCGTTTCTCCCTTATCACTCCCATACCCCGGTCCGGTTCTTCGAACCATCTCTTGCTTGCATCTCCCCAATGTGCTGGGCATCCATTCGACACAATTGCTGGCGCTTGATTTGTTTTATAGTGTACTGGAGTGACTATCTTCGCCCGTGTCTGCATGGGAAGGGCCCCCCGTGTGGGCTGCCTTGGTGTGCCTCGTCTCCAGTTCCCGAGCCTTCGGCCTTGCTCTTGTTGGACTATCTACTGCCAGCCTTCTGCTGACCTAGTTTGTGCAGGTCGCTACAGCCTTTCGTCACGTGGCGTGTGTCTGCCACGGGAACTGTCCAGCTGTTGAGAAGATATTTTTGGTTGTATTGGTGATGGTGTGTGAGGCCGGTCTGGTCTCGAAAATTGACTGAGATGTCACTTGGTGAAGCTATTAATTAACTAACTGAATTAAGCTGAAGCTGTTACTTGTCTACATCCCGGGATATTATGACAAGAACTTTCGTCTATTATACTCCAAGAACTTTCGTCTATTATACTACAAGAACTGTCGTCTATTATACTACAAGAATTTCTTCTATTGTACTCCAAGTAATTTATATAGCTTATTAATTGTAAGGCAAGATTTTTATTAAGTTATTAGCCTATGAGCAAGGGAATGGACTATACTGCAAGAGTATTTTATTGATGAAAATTTATTGCTCACCCTGGTTGGTGCTTTAGGGGGGGAGATCTGAGCCATGTATTTGATATCCTCTCCCCTCCTATACTATTTATTGTGCCTGTTTTAATGCTTTTCAATTTTTGTGCATTATTGTGTTTTTCGCCCGTTGTTGTCCCTTGGGGCAAATAATAACAATAAAATTATTCCTAAAAGATGCTCCCAGGGTAAAGGAAGTATTTCCGCCCTGGGAACGGCCCGGCCTGTGCTGCTTCCCCTCTGCCTTCCCTCCCGTACCCCTGCGGATGCGCCAAGCTCTTTACGCAGACACACCGTGTCGCCTCGCGTCACGTGGTCTCGCGTCACGGCTACTCTTGGCCAGGCCGTGCGGCCTGGCTGGGAGCAAGTGTCATTCTTGCCTCGCTCTCTGACTTGAGCATCTCACGCACCGCCTTCGAACCCCGGACCGCTAGGGGGTATGGGAGGTAAGCACCCTGAACTTACGTAACGATCACAGACGATGGGAGGACATTATTGATTGTAAACCACTGAATAGGCGCTGGAGTTGTTTCAAGTTGTTATAAAAGTACAGTTGCCTCTAAATCGGAATGTATGTGTGAACCTCTTGGGATCGTTTATTGCAGTCTTACTGCAACTTAACTTATTGGGCGCTTGTGCCCTTAGTGGTTGAAAGTATGTATGTATGTATGTATATGGTATCATGGTATGTCATGTTAAGGGAAAATTGCGCTCCTCCTTGAGCCACCTGAGGTGGCGCTTTATCAATAAGTCTTATCCAGAATTACCTTTTACACTGTTTTTTTGGTGATGAACTGTGAACAGGGGCTGGATCCCTGTAAATTACAATAGGGCACGTGTCGGAGGAACCTGAGTGATGTTGGTGTTTAAAAACCTAAAATCTTTTTACTTTTCTTGGTGTTTACCTATTTGTTAAATAAATTTGTTAATCTGATTTCCTCGGCTATCTGTGTTCTTGCCCTCTGGGTTGTGCTATATTCTCGGGAAGTCCAGACCCTATGGAGGCCGCACCTTCTGTAGGTTTCGCCAGTGATAATTCACGGTACAATTATTATTATTATTATTTTCGTACTAGCCAGCCTGTGGTGTAGAGGTAGCGTGTCTCTCTCTTATTCCAAGGGCCTTGGTTCGTTTTCAGGCCAGTTCAAGGATTTTAATTCTGAAACGAGAAGTAAAACGGTTTTGACTTGATACGAAATTTTAGTTACAGAAAGAAAGCGCACAGTGAGAAGATGACGCTACTGACCTAGTGTACATAGACGCACATTAGTTGCCATGGTTACAATAGTGTCGGGAAACTAATGACGTCAATTCCACAGCCCAACAACATACCCCTGTTAGTATGCTACCACACACGGTCCGTTTTGCCTGTCATCTTAGAACTGCGCAGACAAAACGGTCGCAATGGGACGTTGCATATAGCCTTCCCGTACTTGACGCTAGTGACCCCGAGGGACCGCTGCTGCAATAAGTGCTCCAGTACTGTCAACCAGTCAGTAATGCACCGACCACATAGAGGAGACGAAGGCAGACTGCCTGCCATTTGTCTTGTCTCGCAGACAAACCATTACCAGATAGCTATCCCACTGAGACTATTAATATTAATGCATTCCTAACCCACATTCCTTCAACAGGTAGAGAACATCTTCTTAACCCCGGGTCACTAACTCAACAAATCCCGTATCAATCACTGCAACCTGTCAAACATTAGTAATGTATGCCCAAATGAGACAGAATGAAAAATTTAAATCCGGAATTATTGGAATTCTTCTGGCAACAAAAAACCACAGATTTGCAAAATTGAAAAGGTTGACAAGTTGTAAGGTCTTAAAGCAGGGATTTTCAATTTGTAGTACATGACACGCCAGAAAATTAGTAGAAGAAACATTAAAATTTGGCCTGATTTCAGAAGCGTACTGAAAACGTCATGTCTGATGGCTGAGAATGAAAGAATTACAACTTAAAAAGAAACCTGCATTTTTGAGATTTTACCACAGGTGTAGGGGTAGCGTGCCTGCCATCTTACCCGGAGTCAGGGATTTTTACGTGGATCTGAGCGCTGGTTCGCGGTCTATTCAGCCTAAGTGATTACAATTGAGGAGCTATCTGAGGATGAGATGACAGCCCCGGTCTAGAAAGGCCCAGAGGATCCGTCGTGCTGAGCAGCGGTCGCTTGGTAGGCCATGGCTCTTCGGGGCTGTTGCGCTATGGGGATTGGTTTTGGTATATCTTATTTTGACCTCTACAACCTCCGAAAGTGTTACAACGAAAATGTAATGTATTCTTGCCAGGAAGCACTTGTATAGGTTATCATTGCTCTGATATTAATCCCTTGGGTTAATTCGAAAGAGTAAATTTTTGTACTGCAAATCTTTTCCACATTATAATAAATGACGTAAGAAATTTACACACACCAATTTTCTCAAAAGAAAAAATGTGACAAGTATTTTTGGGGAGGCAAGCGTATAAACTCATGTTAGAAGGACTACAATGGATACTACTGATCAGAATTGGTTGAAAATCCCGTCCCTGCCGGGAATCGAACACGGAACCCCTGTGACCAAAGGCCAGGACGCTAAAAATTTAGCCATGGAGCCGGACAGTGATCCAAAGCAAAAGCGATGACTTTGCCATAAAATAGGAAGGTATTTAAAAAAAAACAGCCTTATTGTTTCATATCATAACCATCTTATTTCTTCTTTCTCCACCGCTTTTCCCACATCTGTGGGGTCGCTGGCGTGACCTAAGTAGCACATGTGATTTGGCCCTGTTTTACGGACGGATGCCCTTCCTGACGCCAACCGAATATGGAGGGATGTAATCACTATTGCGTGTTTCTGTGGTGGTTGGTATTGTCTGAATATGAAGAGGGAAGTGGTGGGACAAACACAAACACCCAGTCCCAGGGCTAGAAGAATTAATCAGAGGCGATTAAAATCCCCGACCCGGCCGGGATTCGAACCCGGGACCCTTTGAACCGAATGCCTCAACAATGAAAATTCAGCCAATGAGTCGGACTCTCATATCATAACTATAAGTCATAATAAAAGAAATACTATTTTGTAAATGTAGTGCTTTAATAGGGGCTGCCTGGACTCAGCGAGGGATCCCACATCTACCGCCTGAAGGACGTGGGTTCTAATCCCCGTCAGGAAGTCGTAAAATTTAAGAAACGAGATTTCCACCTCCGGAGGTGCATATGGCCCTGAGGTTCACTCAGCCTACACCAAAAATGAGTACCAGGTTGATTCCTGGAGGCAAAGGCGGCCGGGCGTAGAGCAAACCACTCTACCCCATCACGTGCCGAGGTTAACAATGGTGGAAGCCTTTACCTTCCACTCCTCCAAGGGCCTTCATGGCCTGTACGGAGATGACTTTGCATTTGCTTTTGCTTTTTAGTGCTTTAATACTACTGCATATTTTATGGATGTACTTTCTTCTTTCTTTCTTAATCTGTTTACCCTTCAGGGTTGGTTTTCTCCTCGGACTCAGCGAGGGATCCCACATCTACCGCCTGAAGGGCAGTGTCCTCGAGCGTGAGACTTTCGGTCGGAGCATACAATTGGGGAGAAGTACCTCGCCCGGGTGGCCTCATCTGCTATGCTGAACAGGGGCGTTGTTGAGGGGATGGGAAGATCGGAAGGAAGGAAGCGGCCGTTGCCTTAAGTTAGGTACTATCCCCGTATTTGCCTAGAGGAGAATTGGGAAACCACGGAAAACCATTTCCAGGATGGCTGAGGAGGGAATCGCTTTACGTCGCACCCACACAGATAGTTCTTATGGCGACGATGGGATAGGAGTGGAAAGGAAGAAGCCGTAGCCATAATTAAGGTAAAGTCCCAACATTTGCCCGGTGTGAAAATGGGAAACCACGGAAAACCATCTTCAGGGCTGCCAACAGTGGGGTTCGAACCCACTATCTCCCGAATGCAAGCTCACAGCTCCGCGCCACTAACCGCACGGCCAACTCGCCCGGTAGGAAGGAACTGAAACCCCCCTCTACTCAGTTGACCTCCCGAGGCTGAGTGGACCTCGTACCACTTTTTCAAATTTCGTAGCAGAGCCGGGAATCGAACCCGGGCCTCCGGCGGTGGCAGCTAATCACACTAACCACTACGCCACAGAGGCAGTTCTTATAAATTGTACATATTTATTTACATAATGGTTGAATATTACATATTTAGTTACATATTTCGCACTTTGATATTAACTGAGTCGAAACTGAATAGAGGTGGCGGAATAATCGAATACATTAATCGAATAAAGTAATCGAATAAAATAATCGAATTAGTTTCAAACATCATTCAGTTGTAGTGACGGCATAATCGAATAACTTTAATATTCGAATAACCTCCATCCGATTATATAAATAATCGAATAAAGTAATCGAAAGAAATAATCGAATAAAATATTCGAATGAAATAATCGAATAAAATAATCGAATGCGTTTCAAATATCATTCAGCTGTATCCCATAGAATATTCGGATGGGTCATGAATCAATTTTTCGGTTTAAGTGTGACGGATGGATAATCGATCGAAATAAACGAATAGATGAACTGTTATGAAAAAGAGAAATACGGTACGCTTTTTTTTAAACGTATCTCCAAATGTTGAAACTAAATGAGTGAATTAACTGGCTTAATAACATCACTTTCTATTCGATTATTTCGTAGCATTCACTATTCAGTTGCCTCATTCATTGGAATGAATAATCGAAAAAAATATTCACTATTCCATTGCCTCACTAATTCGAATGAATAATCGAGAAAACAATAGGATGGAAAATATATTCATTCTTCGATCGCCTCATTAATTCGAATTAATAATCGAAAAAATAATTGGATGGGAAATATATGCACTCTTCGATTGCCTCATTAATTCGAATTAATAATCGAAAAAATAATTGGATGGGAAATGTATTCACTCTTCGATTGCCTCATTCATTCGAATGAATAATCAAAAAATAATAGGATGGAAAACATATTCACTATTCGATTGCCTCATTAATTCGAATGAATAATCAAAAAATAATAGGATGGAAAACATATTCACTATTCGATTGCCTCATTCATTCGAATGAATAATCGAGAAAACAATAGGATGGAAAATATATTCACCCTTCGATTGCGTCATTAATTCGAATGAATAATCGAGAAAACAATAGGATGGAAAATATATTCACTATTCGATTGCCTCATTAATTCGAATGAATAATCGAGAAAACAATAGGATGGAAAATATATTCACTATTCGATTGCCTCATTAATTCGAATGAATAATTGAAAAATAATAGGATGGAAAATATATTCACTCCTCGATTGCCTCATTAATTCGAATGAATAATCGAGAAAACAATAGGATGAAAAATATATTCACTATTCGATTGCCTCATTAATTCGAATGAATAATCGAAAAATAATAGGATGGAAAATATATTCACTCTTCGATTGCCTCATTAATTCTAATGAATAATCGAAAAATAATAGGATGGAAAATATATTCACTCTTCGATTGCCTCATTCATTCGAATGAATAATCGAAAAAAATATTCACTATTCCATTGCCTCACTAATTCGAATGAATAATCGAGAAAACAATAGGATGGAAAATATATTCATTCTTCGATTGCCTCAATTAATTCGAATGAATAATTGAAAAATAATAGGATGGAAAATATATTCACTCTTCGATTGCCTCATTAATTCGAATGAATAATCGAAAAATAATAGGATGGAAAATATATTCACTCTTCGATTGCCTCATTCATTCGAATGAATAATCGAAAAAAATATTCACTATTCCATTGCCTCACTAATTCGAATGAATAATCGAGAAAACAATAGGATGGAAAATATATTCATTCTTCGATTGCCTCAATTAATTCGAATGAATAATTGAAAAATATTAGGATGGAAAATATATTCACTCTTCGATTGCCTCATTAATTCGAATGAATAATTGAAAAATAATCAAATGGGAAATATAATCGAATAAGCGATTATTTTCTATTAGATTATCCCATCATTAGTTCAGATATTAGCAACAAAAATAATCCTCATTTTGTTCCATCATAAGCTACAGAACTAAAACCGGAGATTCAGTGACAGTAGAAGGGGGTAGGGAGAAGTGGGATATAACTTCCTTGGAATGCGTTGTCCTCTTTTTTTTTTTGCCCCGAGGTTTGTTCGCTTTTAACATTATTTCTTCTCGCGGCACTATAACAGGCTTATCTGAGCCTGTATCTGGCCGTGTCGTACGGCGCTCTGCCTGCTAGATGTCACTGCTGGTAATATATATGAGTTCCTCCGAGTTTTCTGTTAATTACTACGCCAATCATTTATCGTAGAAAGGACAGCACTAACCGTGAACAATGAGAGGCAATCGGCAGTGCAATCTCAGTGCCACGATCTTCGGAGCTGATTCAGGTTGGAGAACAACCCCTGGGAGAGACATTCTCGTCCTAACCCCTTCCACAATCAGGGGGGACCAAAATTCGTCTATAACGCGAATTTTCTATATTTGGAAGGAATTTTTATTTCCCAACGGAATCCTATATAATACATGTGTTTATATTTTCGATAACTCGAAGTTCTATTGCTCGAATTCTTCGATATCTCGAAGGATATTTTAAGCACAGATGTGACATTTTCAAGGTTAAAAACATTTCTCAGCAGATAGAGTAAGGGTCCCCATCAGTGTTGCCAACTTATATTTTCAAGATCCGCTAAAATTCCGCCAAGAAATCCGATCTCAAATAATGGACAATAATAATAATAATAATAATAATAATAATAATAATAATAATAATAATAATAATAATAATAATAATAATAATAATAATAATAATAATAATCTGAGGAATATTCTCGGCCCCAATTTATGATACCACGATCTCATAACATCAGATCCAAATAATGTTTTCCTCATGTGACTGCTAGCTCGTGACAAGAAATACGGAATAGCTCAGAGACAGTCTGAAGTACAATTTTTTTAAAAAAAGTAAAATGGATTAAACGCTAAATTCCGCTATAATAAATCTAGAATTTCGCCAAAAAATCCGCTGTCCGCTAAACGGTATATTTCTCCACCGACAGTCTTCTAATTCCACCAAATTTAGCGGAAAATCCCCTAAGTTGGCAACACTGGTCCCCATACTACGAAAAACGTAAAATTAAGCAATTTCCTCAATTGTGCCGAAAGTTGAAGGGCTAAAAGCCTCGGAAAGGTTTCAAATTGCGAGTCTTGGATATCTCGATCAAACTTTAAAAAAATTTCGAAAATCACTTCCGGTCTAAATGCAGTTCCGGAAAAAACAGTCTAAAATCGCTTGTTCATTTACTAGTTTTCTTTTTGAGTCCAACCCTAGTCAAATGAACTTATTTACATAATTCTTTCTGAAATGTGTTCCTTGGTTCACAACCCTCAGGCATTTTTTAATTTTTTGAAAAATATCCACACCGAATGTAGTTATAAGGGCTTAAGTGAAACTCTGCATTGACTCACATTAGCTATCATAGTTGGCTAAATGGTTTGCGTGCTGGCCTTTGTGTCACAAGGGTGCGGGGATCGATTCCCGACAGGGTCAGGAATTTTAACCACAACTGGTTAATTCAGGTTGCAAGAGGACTGGGTGTATGTGTCGTCTTCATCATCATTTCATCTTCAACACGACGCGTAGGTCGCCTACGGGAGTCAAATCAAAAGACCTGCATCTGGCGAGCCGGACACTCGCGGCACTAAAAGCCATAAGTTATGCCATTTCATTTCAGGGCTGGTAGTGGTAGAAAAAGGCAAACTGGTAACCTAATTGACCGCATAACGATAATTAAGAAAAAAGTGTAATTTTTTATGTATGTATGTTCAGTCTTCAGCCCGAAGGCTGGTTGGATCCTCAACAGCTCTGCCATCAGCTGTCATAGATGGCCTAGGCATCACAGAAGAGGCGTACTAGGGAAATGAGGAGTGAGGCAGTTTCCCGTTGCTTTCCTCGCCGAGCCAAAAGTTGCTATTACATATCAGTCCGCCAAGCCCACTCAAATGCACGCACCAACCGACCCTACGAGTAACATTTTCACACCATTCATAACAGGGACTGGCTGCAGAAGGAATGGCATTATTAGCAACACTCATACCTCAGTCACTTTCATATTGTCAAAGCCAAGGATAAGACAGACACAGATAAATGAAAGTAACAAAATTGCTCTAGCCCACACCAGAAGACATAGTGCACTGTAAACACTAGGTCCTGCCAGCAAAGGCATAAATAAAGAATATATTACGCTTTATTATATTTTATTTACCTAAAATTCGTAGCTCATATTCCTAGGATGTTTACAACATTGAGTTGAACTGTGATAGAACACTGGATTTTTTCTGTAACTGGCAGTTTATGCTGAACATATGCAGGCTTGAAAAGGAACTGATAAAAGGACCAAACAAGAAGCATACTAAAAAAACTGTTGAAACTCAGCAGAGAAAATATAAGATGGGTAGTGGGACTGTTGACAGGACACTGCCATCTGACAAAACACCTACATAGAATTGGAGTAATAAGAGACAAACATATGTAGGAAATGCAATGAAGCGGAGGATTCAGCTGAATACATACTTTTCGGATGTGAGGCGCTGGGTAGAATCAGACTCTCCACTCTAAGACTACCAGGTGAAGAGAGAGAAAAAATCCAAAAAGACCCAATAAGAACAACTGCAGCTTTGTGAAGGGAACATGTATATCTAGGTGGGAATGAAGGAAAAACATGGTAGCGAAAGATCTTAGAGGTCGTCGCTAATTAGGAACTAATATTTAGTGGCCCAATGGAGAAAAGAATAAGAAGAAGATATGCTGAACGTTACGATTATGTGTAGTTGATTATCCCCAAATAAAACTAATTCCAGTATGAGAAACCTAAAACAGTATACAAAATTAAACATTTTATTCAGAGTGTCCAGCCGTATAAACTCTGCGACCTCTCTCTCGCTAGCGTTTCCCCAGTCTCCTGGAAACCACGGGACGTTTGGACGAGTTGTCTAAATTGATTCCTGTCCAGGATATAATCTTTTCTGATCCCCATCTTCGTCAAGTCTAACCTCACTTTCCGAAACCTGTCTTCCTCTTGCTGAAGAATGCAAAGATTCTCTTCCTCAGTCAGTTATTGTTCATCCTCAACAAGTGTCCATAGAACGGTTACCTTCTCTCTCTCATCAGTTCAACCACAGCTCCTATTCTTTGATACAATTCTTTGTTAGATTTGAGTCTCCTTTCCCCATTGTTTACATCTGTTTTAGAATTTCTCTTTCTCTCTTCAAGTCCACCTTTTCCAATCATTTCCGCTGCATACAGTGTCAAGATGTCCCATAAGATAGAATATTTTTGTTGTAGGTGTTGCTTGTCAGATGAAACGCTATTTCCATTTTGTATTATTTTTCTGCTATTTGCTTTACGTCGCACCGACACAGATAGGTTTTATGGCAACGATGGGATAGGAAAGACTTAGGAGTGGGAAGGAAGCGGCCGTGGCCTTAAGTAAGGTACAGCCACAGCATTTGCCTGGTGTGAAAATGAGAAACCATCTTCAGGGCTGCTGACAGTGGGGCTCGAACCCAGTATCTCCCGGATGCAAGCTCACAGCTGCGCGCTCCTAACCGCACGGCCCCCATTTTCCCAGCCCGTTTTCTTAATAGCATTCTTTCCGACCCATTATCTTATAATGTCTCTCCCAAATACACAAAACTCTTAACTCTTCTTATCCACGTACATTAGAAGGTAATACACATACAAAAGGAATCAAAGATAACTAAGCTAAATAACAGATTAAAACTATAATGAAGAAAGTAAACAAAGCTCAACAAATAAAATAAAATAGAAAGAAATACGGACCATATTTTTTTTAAAATGAAGAGACGTTTTCGGCACTGGCCTTCTGACCCCAACTTGGCAGGTTTGATCCTGACTCAGTCTGGTGGTATTTGAAGGTGCTCGAATATGTCCGCCTCGTGTGGGTAGGTTTGCTGGCACGTGAAAAAATTCTGCGGTGCAAAATTCCGGCATTTCAGCGTCTCCGAAAACCGTCAAAGTAGTTGGTTACAAGATGAAAGCGCACAGTGAGATGGCGCTATTGACCTAGTGTACATAGATGAACACTTGTTGCCGTGGTGTCAAATTGATGACGATAATTGCAGATTGACCCCAAAACATACCTACATATTAACATGTAGGTGTAAATAATATTCTCCTTCGTTTTCGCATCCACTTTGGACAGTTCTTAAGGATCTACGCGACCTGGGGACAAGACACCTCGTTCTTTTTTCTGGTGGTTAATTTACGTCACTTTGGGTTCTCTAGACTAAAAAAAAGCAAGTGGGAGGAAAAAAAGGAGTCTCTCCTTGGAAATGAGATAATCTTCCACTTTATCTACGTTGTGTATCTCTGCGTAAACAATGTGTAACTGATAGACGAACAAGAGGGACAGATGTCCTAACAGCAAGTGGAAGGGAACAAAAAACTATCGGAAACAATCCTGCACAATCAAGAGAAAACCTGACAAATATTTCTCTTTAACGACAATGATATTGTATTTCTTCTAACCAGAACATTAAAAAAAGCAAGCAAACAGGGGGAAGAGACAAATGAGACATTGACATGGGAAAGGTAGTGAATTTAGTGAATTTTACAGAAGAAGAAGGAAAAAAACAAACCAATCCAACGTTCTAAAGCAGATGTTAGTGAAAATAAATCATGTAAAATCAACGAGAAATATAGATACTAATTTATACTAATTATGATTCAGGCACAAATTGTGAAAAAAAATCACTCTGTAAATCAGTTTGTCAGCTGACAATCGGAATATTCAGGATAAAACAAATTATATTTTTCATCCGAGAAATCCAGCATACGTGTAGCCAATGAGTCCTTTGTTAGATTCGCTGATGGTTCGTCTTCTTCCAAGTGGATGTAAGTTCTGTATGTTGTCTATCGGGCGATAGGACCATCCTCTTTTGAGGATATTGTGCTCCTTCCTCGGTCCTAACTCGTTGAACGATTTCCTTGTCTTGACTGAGGGAAGTTCGGTTCTTGAAATTCTCATCCAGCTCACACTGCTAATATTAAGGCGTTGAGTATTTAAATATCTCTTGCCAATGATGCTTTCACGGTCCGTACTTATAGATATGATGTTGTATAGGCTTTCGGGATCAAGAAAATAAGGTGAAATTCTTTATGTTTCGCAGATAACTGTGCTCTGTGTCATCAGAACAAAATCTCGACTCTCCACGAGAAAGGCTTCTTAAACAATGACTTTTTGAAATTTAGACTTTATAATAGAAATGGAAATGGAACGTTCATTCGTCACCAGATGGCTCCCCGGACGTGGCACAGCGCTAGCGTTCGAAGCGGAAGCTGACCGAACCATCAGAATAAGTCTAAGACGGTTACATGTTACGTACACATGGTGTGCCGGAAGATGTTTACAGCATTATCAGTAGCATAGATGCGGTGATCGAATGTGACGTGAATAAAAAATGATATTGACGTCGCACACAGGTTACCGTCCAGAAACCCAGCGTTACCGAGCCCGATGGTTGTGAAGTTTGTGAATAGGTGCAAGAGGGCCGCACTGCTCAGCGCCAAGAAAAGAAGCCCACGAATTTCATTTCGGGCTAGTGGTATTAATACTGCGAACCAGCCGATCTATATAAACGAACACTTAACTCACAAAGCAAAGGGACTCTTGAAGAGGGCAAAGGTCCTTAGAACAAGAGGATTTAAGTATATATGGTCCAGAGAAGGGAAAATCTTTGCTAGGAAAGATGACACCTCACAGGTAGTAACCATACGGAGCATAGAGGACATCTTAAAATTAGAATCGGCGTAACTAGGTTATGGTATTCTTAGTATAAAGGCATTAATTGTCTAAAGATGAATACTATAGGTAACTTATATGATTTAGAGATTCAGTTAAATGATCTCGGTGAACTAAAACAGAAAATTCATAGCACACGTATTCTGTATGTTAATGCTCAAAGTCTTCGTAATAGATGGCTAGAACTGTTCTCTCCAATAAAACAAACCCAAGCGCCTGATATAAAAATAATTGTGGAAACATGGCTATATCCTAATGAAGAGAAATATTTTATGCTAAATAACTATGACAGTTATTTTTGCTCTAGAAATTACAATAGGGGAGGTGGAAATCAGAGTACCAAGCCAAAGAATTATTGTCAGTTAACTGTATACATAAACCATACAATATGCTATTAATAGAAATCAGTGGGTTTCAAAGGGAAATACATCTTAGCTTGCTTCAACCCACATTGTAAATTCAATAAGTCCTTTCTAAGTGAACTTGAAATAATATGGAACAAGAATTGTAGACACTTTTGTGTTACGATTGGGGGTTTTAATATTGATAAAATATCACAAAATCAGCAATCTATCGAGTTGAGTAAACTAGGAGAATGCTATGGCCAACTGGCATGTAATAATGTATACCCCCACTAGAGTAACAGAAAAGAGTTCTACACTTTTGGGTAAAAAAAAAAATTGTGTATAATGTTTACAGTGAATTCAGTGATCACAATGTACTGGTCTGTGATCTTGACATCCCAGTAAGAGATAGTAGTAGTATTTTTAAATATTCCACAACACACACCCTAAAAATAGACGTTAAAACGCCAGGAAACTTTTATCTAAAGATCCTTTGATATTTGATGCTAAGGACAACTGTGAAACTACTGTTAATAAGTTAACTAATCTCTTAGCAGAAGCCAGCATATCCAGTTTTAACAAAATAACTGAATCAAGACATAAAAACTCAGGTTGTCCATGGATGACTCCTGAACTCCTCATCCTCATAAAACAAAAAAATAAAATATATTGGAAAATTAAGAGACAGCATTATAGGTTGGAAGTCAGTATGTCTCAGAATATCTAAAAGATGAATATGAAATACTCTGTATTAAGGTCACTAAGCTTAAAAGAGAAGCTGAAAGTTCTTATTATAGTAACAGGTTAGTTCTAGTAAAAATTCCTGGAAATTAGTTAACGAGTACTTCAAATAACAAATAGCAACAATAGAGATATTCAAGTAAAAATTAATAATAATATATCACCAACCCCTGTGATATTAAATAAATATTTTACTAGTATTGGTCAGGATCTAGCTGTTAATTTGCCTACAACCAATACCCGTAATCCATATAGTTACCACACAGCACCAAGTAATTATTTATTCTTGTATCCAACTGACAACGAAGAAGTAGCAAGTATGATAAAAGAATTTAACAATTTCAGTAGTTGCGATTGTTATGGTTCAAGCAACACAATTCTCAAACAGTTATCAACGGGATTGGTTCCACACATCACTGCATTTATTAACAAATCGTTATCTGAAGGTACAGTTCCTACATTGTTAAAAATTGCCAAATTAAAACCCATCCATAAAGGCTTAGATAAATGAGACATAAACAACTACAGACCGATCTATTTCGTTCAGATTTTATCCAAAATATTAGAAAAAATGGTTAAAATAAGATTATTAAGATTCCTTCTTAAGAATAACTTTTATAAATATCAAAATGGCTTTATTCCAATTTCCAGAACATACAATGCTGTTGAGGATATTATCATTAGACTGCAGGAAGCTATTGATTCACAAAAAATAGCTTCTGGATTATTTATAGACTTAAGGAAAGCCTTTGACACAGTTGATCACGAGATCATGATCAGAAAACTGGAAGAAGCAGGAGTAAGAGGCGTAGCGATGAACTGGTTTAAGGATTATCTCAGTGATCGATCACAGTTCTTTTCATATAAAAATGCAAACAAATTATCTCTTCCTATATCAATTGGAATTCTTCAGGGTTCAGTACTGGGTCCAATTTTATTTCTAATATTTGTGAATGATATAGGCTCTCTAAAATTACAAGGACAATTATCTTTTTTGCAGATGATACAAATACTTTTTATGTTGGTACCTCTGCTAAAGAACTTGAGGTAAAAATGCAGTTTGACATTAGCTTATTACAAACTTGGCTTTCAAACAACAGACTATCCATTAATCTTTGCAAGACCAACTATATGGCTTTTCACAAGCCCTCATGTGCAACTCCTCTTGACTTTACATTAACATTTTTCGATCATCCTTTACCAAGAGAACAATTTACTAAATTTCTAAGTTTAAAAATAGATGAAATGCTTGACTGGAACGAGCGAGTTAAAACCATATGCAAAAAAAAAAAAAAAAACAACAACAAACAAACAAAACAGCAATAGGAGTGCTTCACACACTAAGGTATAAGTTCAACCACAAGTTTTTAAAATCTATTTATCATGCTCTCCTTGAAAGTCACCCGACTTATATGATTAATGTTTGGGGATGTTGCAATAAGGAACTCTTTGAGAAAGTTGCAATTTTACAAAAAAGAGTACTAAAAATACTTTATAATTTACCACCCTTAACACCTACGGATTATTTGTTTAAGAAATGCAGACTTCTACCACTCCACATGTTACGTGATGGAGCTTCAGCTATGATGGTATATAAAATTAAGCATAACTTGGTTCATGCAAACACTATCTGTATTATAAATTCTGACATACACTCATATAACACTCGAGGAGCAAAAAGAGTCCATACCGAATTTGTAAAAACTAGTAAGTATGGTTGTAACTCCTTATGGCACTACTCTGTGAAGGTGTACAATGCTCTCCATAAGCATATACAACAGGCAACAACAATTTCAAAATTTAAACAAAAAATAAATAAACAGTGGACAAAAGAAAATGAGCAGTAAATCTTACAAACCAGGTAATGTACAGTGGTATTATATATTTGTAAGGGTTTCCTTTTCTCTAAGGTACTTTTGTATTGTAATTATTTTGTAAACTCTTCCAATATTTAATACTTATATTGCACCATAAAAGCCTCGGCTCAGATGCCCTTTCTTCAGTAAATAAAAAAAATCTACTATAGTATTTGAATGTTCTGGGTTTGAATCTCGACGCAGGTAACATGTACATTGTTAAAAACGGCGCCTAAATTTAAACAGAATTCCTCAAAATATAAACAAATATGACCTTATACCGCAAAAATGAGCAAAATATGCAATTAAAATTGCTTTAAATGAGGTCGGGGATACTTATTTTTCAGGTTCCGGGTAAAATGAGCTCAGGAAAGAAATGTGACTTTTCCGTAACTTTCGAACCTTAAATATTAATAATGGTATAAAACACTTTGCAAGTACAGTAAAACCTCTCTAAGACGCTGTCCAACAGACGGATGAATATCGCGTATTAACCGGGAAAATATTAAGCAATATAATTCTGTAATTTGTATGTTTTTCATTGAAAATGAGACTGTACACCAACGTATCATTTTATTGAAAAACAGTAAACTCTATTATAGAGTATTAAATCGTCTTTAAGTCGCAATTGCGGCGGTTGAATCACAAGTTTTTATATTGGTCTTAACGTAGACGATTGAATTCCTATCGAATCAGCCAACGATACAAAATTTGTGACGCGATGTTACCTAGCAACCATGCAGGCTGTGATGTGAAGTATTGGTAGACAGCCATGACTGAGGGACATATTATCAAAGAGGAGCGTTAGAGAACAGACGGTCGATGTGATCTTGCAGGTTGTGATGTGAAGTATTGATGGATGGCCATGGCTGAGAGACATATATTATCAAATAGGAGTGTTAGTGTACAGATGGTCGATGTGATCTTGCAGGCTGTGATGTGAAGTATTGATGGATGGCCATGACTGAGACATAAATTTTCAAATAGGAGCGTTAGTCTACAGGTGGTCGATGTGATCTTGCAGGCTGTGATGTGAAGTATTGATGGATGGCCATGACGGAGAGACATATTATCAAAGAGGGGTGTTAGTGTACAGATGGTCGATGTGATCTTGCAGGCTGTGATGTGAACCAATGATGGATGACCATGACTGAGAGATATACAGAAGGCTCTTTTATCAAAGAGGCCTTATCTCACCACTGAGAACCGATTATTTCATTCATGGTAGTTTCGAAGGCGCTGAGTCAGTTCCCCCCCCCCCCCCCCCCCCTTTTGCCCTGAATCCTCCAGTCGTCGACTCCAGGCTCCATAACGGTCTCTCTCGAAAAGGATTCGTTTGATGCAAGTACAGTAACTTAATCGCTATCAATTTGAGTTTAATTTATTGAAAGGAATTTTCCCTAAAGGAAATTTGGTACCAATTTTTCATTACGCCTTCCTAAAAATTATAACTTTTTTATTCGATAGAAGGAAAGTGCTTTCCTTTTCACATTCATAACAATAGACGAAATTTAATAGACTGAGTACAATTGAAAAGCAGTCCTTGAATTGTCCAGGTAAACAGTAAGAGATGTGACGAGAAACCCCGAAATTTTGGGCAGTAACAGGTTACGATGCAAACTAATTTGGTTATTATGATGAGTAGTGCAGGCCGCTCTTCCGTAGTGTAGTGAGGGTATAATAAATTCCAGGGGCTCTCATGGGCAGAACACCTAATATTTATGCAAACCTTATAACAGCATCGTTTAGCATATTAGACTATATTTGTCCGCTTCAATACGTTTGCATTCAAACCTATTATCGCATAAAGGTCCGGGTTCTAGCTGTTGGTAAGAGTCATGCAGCCCTTTTTTTTTCCTCTGATGAGCTGTGCCCCTAATGTGTATGCAAATCTCATAGCATACCTGGTGTGCAGGCTGGAGTATACTTGTTACGCGTTTCAGGCAGTTTGCATTGTAATCTATTACTGGCTAAAACTCCAGGCTCTAGAGATGAAAATGTTTCTTGTCCATAATTTCTACGTTGACTTGTGTCCAAAAATCCTAAATTACCCTCCCCTCACCTTTACAATATTAGTCCATCTGTGTACGCACTACAGACTTCCCGTGGCGAGATTAAGATAAGCTGATCGCGAGGTCTGAATGTCAACATAATCTACCTGGCCTTTAGCTGCAGGTTAAGTTGATCGTTTTCTTTCAGTCTGTAAGTACACTTTTTTCTGAATTTGTCTAAAAATTATCCGAATAATTTCCCCTCGAAAATGAGCGTCTTAAACGAGAAGCGAAGCGCGATACAACGGGTTATTTTACGTCTTCCTATTGGAAATACCTAGGGACCGGACAATAAACGCGTATTATCCTAGATTACTTAATTAAAAGGAGTTTAATTAAGAGGTTTTACTGTAGCTATGTAGTCTAATATTATTAAAGCATTAACATCCGAGCTTAGTGCTTTGTTGTTGATAACTGGGATGAAAGGAAGTTCTTCTAATAACAGCGATATAAGTCGGATAATAAAAATGTCCTTTAAATGTTTGAGATATTTCACTGTCGTAAGAAATATACTCTACGCTTGATGGTTTTTTAACTCTCCCCTGATACAGAGTCATATCTATATATATATATAAAATAACTTGTCCTGACTGACTGACTGATTCATCATCGCTGAGCCAAAACTACTGGATATAAAGAAATGAAATTTTGGGGATATATTCATATTAAGATGTAGGTGCTCGCTAAGAGAGGATTTTTGGATATTCCTTCTCTAAGGGGGTGAAAAGGGGGGTGAAATTTTAAAATGAGTGTATCTATATCTCAAAACTTTAAAGGTTTACAGATGTAAAAATTGGTATTTAGAATCTTCTTTAAAAATAAGGAAAAACGTATTTTTTTGTTTTCAGAAAATTCCAATAGGAGGGGTGAAAAGGGTGAAAATGGGGAAAAATGGGTTGAATGCCTTTAATCAGGATACCGGTACTTATATCTCAGAAACTGAATATATTACAGACCTGAAAATTGGTACTTTTGATCTCTTTTAAAAATAAAGAAACACGTATTTTTTTGTTTTTGGAAAATCCAATAAATGGGAGGGTGAAAAGGGGGTGAATTTTTAAAATGAGTGAATCTATATCTCCAAACTTTTAAAGTTTGCAGATGTAAAAATTGGCATTTAGAATCTTCATTAAAAATAAAGAAACACGTATTTTTTCGTTTTCGGAAAATCGCAATAGGAGGAGTGAAAAGGGGTGAAAAAAGGGTTAAATGCCTTTAATGAGGCTACTTATATCTCAGAAACTGAAGATATTACAGACCTGAAAATTGGTGTTTGGGATCTCCTTTAAAAATAGAGAAACACGTATTTTTTTGTTTCTGGAAAATCCAATTAAGAGGGGGTGAAAAGGGGGTAATATTTTAAAATGAGTATCTATATCTCAAAACTTTTAAAGGTTATAGATGTGAAAATTAGTATTTAGAATCTCCTTTAAAAATAAAGAAACATGTATATTTTGTTTTCGGAAAATCCTAATAGGAAGGGTGGAAAAGTCTGAAAAATTTGTCCTACGCCTTTCATGAGTCTACTTATATTTCAGAACCTGAATATATTACAGATCTGAAAATTGGTGTTTGGGATCTCCTTTAAAATAAGGAAACACGTATTTTTTGTTTTTGGAAAATCCAATTAATGGGGGGGGGATGAAAAGGGGGGTGATTTTTTAAATGAGTGTATCTATATCTCAAAACTTTTAAAGTTTATAGATGTAAACATTGGTATTTAGAATCTCTTTCAAAAATAAAGAAACACGTATTCTTTTGTTTTCGGAAAATCCCAATAGGAAGGGTGTAAAAGGGTGAATAATGGGTTGAATGTCTTAAATGAGGCTACTTATATTTCAG
Source organism: Anabrus simplex (assembly GCF_040414725.1). Lineage (NCBI taxonomy): Eukaryota > Metazoa > Arthropoda > Insecta > Orthoptera > Tettigoniidae > Anabrus > Anabrus simplex. Next base: position 70,766,806 of record NC_090278.1, on the reverse strand, counting down.
AACCTGAAGATATTACAGACCTGAAAATTGGTATTTGGGATCTACTTTAAAAGTAAAGAAACACGTATTTTTTCGTTTTTGAAAATTCCAAATATTGGAGGATGAAAAGGGGGGTGGGTGAATTTTTTAAAATGAGTGTGTCTACATCTTAGAACTTTAAAATTTACAGATGTAAAAATTGGTAGTTAGAATCTCCTCTAAAAATAAAGGAACACGTATTTTTTTTGTTTGCTGTAAATCGCAATAGGTGGGGTGTAAAAGGGTGAAAAATGGGTTGAATGACTTTAATGAGGATACATATATCTCAGAAACGAACGATATTACAGAACTGAAAATTTGTATATGCGATCTCCTTTATAAATAAACACGTATTTTTTTAGTTTTTGGAAATGCCACTTGGGTGGAGGGGGGGGGGTAAATGTGACTGAAAATGGTGTTGAATTCTTTTAATTACGCTACTGATATCTCAAAAATGAAGGAATTACAGACGTGAAATTTGATATTTGCAATCTGCTTTAAAAGTAAAGAAACACGTATTCTCGGAAAATCCAATGAGGGTGTGTGTGTGTGTGTGTGTGTGTGTGTGAAATAATTGAAAATTTAATTGACTTAATTGTATGAGAATACATACATCTAATAAAAACTAAAGCTGTTACAGACGTGAAAATTCGTATTTGGATCTCCTTTAAAAACAAAGAAAAACGCGTTTTTGGGAGGAAACCATCTTGGAGGGCGGGAGTGTAAAGGAGTTGAATTCCTTTCATGAGGACACATAAATCAAAAACTGAAGAAGTTAGAGTCGTGATAATTGGTATTTAGAAGATCCTTTACTATTAAAGAAACACGTATTTTTTGCGGGAATATTAACTTAGTGGTGGTGGGGGGGGGGGGGGGGGAGTAGTGTGAAATGAAGTGAAAAAATAAATTCTTTTTATGGGGATACTTATATCTCAAAACTGAAGGTAATAGACGTGAACATTGGTGTTTGGAATCTCCTTTAAACAAAAGAAACAAGCCTTCTTTTAATTTTTTTTGGGAGGGGAGTGGGTGGCGGTAAATAAACTTAACGGTGGTGGGGTGTAGAAGGAGGTGAAACCTATTGATTTTACTGTTCTTAATGTACTTATAAGGATCCTCCGTTGCTCAGGCGGCAGCGCGCCGGCCTCTCACAGCTGGGTTCCGTGGTTCAAATCCCGGTCACTACATGTGTCATTCGTGCTGGACAAAACGAAGGCGGGACAGGTTTTTCTCCGGATACTCCGGTTTTCCCTGTCATCAGCCATTACAGCAACAAATAATAATAATAATAATAATAATAATAATAATAATAATAATAATAATAATAATAATAATAATAATGTTCCGGACCGTCGTCTGTTGTGCGGACTGCGCTGGAAACGGCTCCTGGACTGGTAATGACTAAGAATGCAGTCCGGCCGCGGGTTTAGTGCCGCCAAGGCACCCAATATGACACCACGCCGGTTCTCCTGAAGGATTTTATCCATATTAAAAATGATTATAGGAAAATATGGCAAAGATTTAGGGACCCAACTGACCGGGAGGAATACCTGAGCCTAGCCCGGGAAGTACGAAATCGATTGCTGGAAAGGAAGATTGAAAAATGGGAGGAAACATGCCGAAATCTAATAGAAAACGAGTCAGATCGGGAATTTTGGTGGATTCTCGCCGAAAACGAGTCAGATCGCGAATTTCGGCGGATTATATATCTAAAACAATAAGCATTCAATTATAAATTTCAGTATAATACCGTAGCGAAGCACGGGTATCTTGCTAGTATTTAATATAATACGTTTTACACAATATCTTTGACAACTTTATTTGGTAGTGTTATACCAGTCTTCTGAGGTTGGTTTTCCCAGTCAGCCAGTGCTGATAGGTGCGCCAGCTAGCCGCTTGACGGCCGCGGCTAGCTCAACACCGCACTGATCCTGGTGCCTGAGCTCCCGACTACATCTGGTCATCACCAAGTACAACACACAGCCTTTGAGGGGCAGCGCAGACCCTTTGAAAAATAGCAGAAATTATAGCCTAATATAAACTCTGCATGAAATGATCATGAGTGATCAGGCTGGTTTGTAAAATCAGTGCTTTTTTTTTTTTTTTTTAAACAATTTGTACGTAGAGGAATTGCCACTTAAGTTGCATGTAGCAGCAGTTTATTGCGTTGAGTGCAACACAGCATAGCTGTAAACAGTCTCTGGCAACACTACGACACGTTCCTCCACAAAAGACCTACACCAAATTACTTAAAAATAATTACAGCAATGAAATTTGATACAATATATTATATTTTAGTGAAAAAATGACACTTCCTTGAAGTGTAGTGCACCTGAGATCGTATTATACACAAATTTTGCAGAACATTACACTTTCACCACGCGTTTATTCGACAAGAATGTCGGCTATAATGCCATAATAATAATAATAATAATAATAATAATAATAATAATAATAATAATAATAATAATAATAATAATAATAATAATAATGTTACTGTCTTTACGTCCCAATAACTACTCTCACGGTTTTCGGAGATGCCGAGTTGCCGGAATTTAGTCCCGCAGGAGTTCTTTTACGTGCGAATAAATCTACCATCACGAGGCTGACGTATTCGAGCACCTTCAAATACCACCGAACTGAGCCAGGATCGAACGTGCCAAGTTGGGGTCAGAAGGCCAGCGCCTCAACCGTCTGAGCCACTCAGCCCCGTTATAATGCCAATGAAAGGAATTACAGTTACTGGTGCACGGTTGGCAGTTCGGCTGCTTAAGGCCGGTATTATAATAGAGGTTTAAACTGTTGGTCCAGTTTTAACTTTCTTTTATCTGTCAGTAGCGTATTATAAAACTTAATCTCCAATTTAACTGGAGATTAATTTTACTGCCGCTAATCTACCGTTTAAACTGCAGTTTAAGAATACATAACAGAACAAATGGATCTCGATGATATTTTCGATGAAATGTCGTATGGCTTTTAGGGCCGGGATATCCCAGGACGGGATCGGCTCGCCAGTTGCAGGTCTTTCTATTTGACGCCAGTAGGCGACCTGCGCGTCGTGATGAGGATGAAATGATGATGAAGACAACACATACACCCCGCCTCCGTGCCGTAGGAATTAACCAATTAAGGTTAAAATCTCCGACCCGTCCGGGAATCGAACCCGGGACCCTCTGATTAAGAAGTGGTTCAAATTATTGGACGACCACGACCACCAGGAATTTTTCAATCAAGGGCACGCCACTTTCATATATGGAAAGAAGCTGAGTATTAAACAGACTGCCATAATATATCAGCCAATTGGAACTAAAATAAAATATGCAACGGAAAGGTAAAACAAAAATGACGTTTTTGAACTGTTAATGTCAAGAGTGTAAATTTTGGAAAACAAAGGAACGCTTGCATTTGGTTAAACTACAGACTTATCAGTGAATAAAAGAGGAATGTATTCTTATTACAATATAATAGTTTCAGTTTCGATAATTCCACTGTCGTAAATTAACATGAACGCTGGGCATGGAAATATCACAAAGCAAAACATATTTCCCTACTAATTGTGAAATCGGTAGAGTATTGCCTTGGAAGTAAAATTATGACAACGTTTTAATATTTTTTTTTTTTTTGCTAGGGGCTTTACGTCGCACCGACACAGATAGGTCTTATGGCGACGATGGGATAGGAAAGGCCTAGGAGTTGGAAGGAAGCGGCCGTGGCCTTAATTAAGGTACAGCCCCAGCATTTGCCTGGTGTGAAAATGGGAAACCACGGAAAACCATCTTCAGGGCTGCCGATAGTGGGATTCGAACCTACTATCTCCCGGATGCAAGCTCACAGCCGCGCGCCTCTACGCGCACGGCCAACTCGCCCGGTTTTAATATTTTCATCCGCCATTTTTGCTATTCGAAGTAAACAAAACATAATCGATAGTCGTCTCTTCTAAGCAGTCACTGCTACCAAGATCGTATCTTTCCTTCACTAATTCGCTTTAACTTAGACTGGACATTGTAAGACTCAACTTTGGTTTAAACTCTACTCACAGTTTAACGCAATCTTCAGTTTAAACCTGTATTATAAAACGGGCCCTTAGCCGTTAAACCACGGAGGCAGTGAAATAATAGTACATTACACAACAAGCCTATAATGGCAGTAATTAGGACACGAGTGTTTATGCTCGACAATAATTATAATTCTATTTTTTAAATATTCATAAATTTCTGTCGAGATGTTGCTTGAGAGTTGAGTATACTGAATAGAGTGCAGAGCGAATGCGCTGGGTTATTGATTTTCCATGAGTGGATCAGAGACCTTGACAATGTCTTGTTTTCAAAGCTTTGATAGAAGGTTATCATAACCTAGCTTTACTTCAAATACAAATTGTTTATTGTACAGTGGGTGAAGTGAATTTGCGGGAATGTGCTGTGTGGTTGTGGAATATGCATTGATGTTAATATGTGTCTTTATTTTCTGCTATCTTTACCTAATTATTCATACAGTTGTATCATAATGAAAATCTGAACTCTGATTGTTGGAGAACCTGTATTATAATGAAACTTGAACTATAATAAGCCTCATTAAGATTCAGTTTTTTGGCATATAATATTTATATTTCGGCGTAGTCGAGCATAAAGTACATTAACATTACTTTTTAATAGTTTTACAACAACGAACACTCCCTTTGTTCATAAAACTTGCTAGTATATTGCATTTTATAGGGTACCTGATATAATTACATTTATATTCAATTATTCATAGGTTTAGCATTTTATTTGAGGGGACCCGAATGTTTATTTTGGTAGACGGGGCCCGTATGGCAAATGTTTCAACTCTGCACACAGCTTTGAGACTGATGAATCTAGTTGCAATTCGCATGGCTTTCGTTTAAAGGTTCAGCTTTCAGTTTAAAGGGCAATCAGCTACATGACAAAATAAAAACGAGGGTACCGAAAAAAAAGAAGGTAGAGGAGAATAAGAGAAACCGGACTAGAACAAGGTGTAGAGGAAGAAGAAAGACGAGAAGGAGGATGATGATTACAAGAATAAGAAAACGGAGGTGATGTTACGCAATAGGAGAAGAACAAGAGAAAGACGAAAAACAGAAGAAGAATGTAATAATAATAAAAATAATATAGTCGACATCGGTTATAACGACTCTCGCTATAGCCGACAGTCGCACAGACAGTTTTTTGTTGCTAAAAATGTCATATCTGTAAATTTTAGGCTCCACACATAGCACGGTTAATTGACAGATTAAAGCTAAAACCTCAAAGAACATGAGTGAAACAAGTACTGTATTTGCAATACAGTATTTGTGGAGTGGGAATGAGAAGAATGTTTCTTCTAATGTTTAAACAGTACGTACAGCAAAAATATGACAGCAATATATAAAATAACAAGTGAGGAAAGAAGTAGCAATGATTTCTCACACGGTCTTGGCTAATAAATGAGATGTTCTCTCTCTCCTTCCAAATTATAGAAATTGTTGAGTGTGATACAGCCAATTCCTTCGTGACCCTGACGTTTGTTTTCCCATTTTGTGACTTTTCTTCGATATTAAACACTTTCCCTTTTTTTCTTGCGAAATCTTCACAGCCATGTTTGCCTTGACTATTTAATAGACAGAGTGATTTGAAATCTACTGAAAACAAAAGTTTGAAAATTAACTTTACATTGTTGTCAGCAATTGCCAAATACGTAACAAACCGTAATCAAAATTGGACGTTATAGCCGATACATTTTTTTCCGAAAATGTGATCAAAATACGTCGTTTCATATGATATGTCGTAATAAGCGATTTTTTTTAAAAAAATACACTGTTTATGCAGGATTTAAATGGGACCGTTAGATTTCGTCGCAATAAACGGGTTTGACTGTAATAATAATAATAATAATAATAATAATAATAATAATAATAATAATAATAGTAATAATAATAATAATAATAATAATAATAATAATAATAATAATAATTATTATTATTATTATTATTTTGTGTGACTATTTTAAGCCTTGAAAGGTAGATCCTCTATCGCAAAATGAGTTTCTGCTAAAATTAGTTTTTAGAAGATTGAAGCCAGGCTTAGTGCTGCTCGCCTTCTGACCCGAATATGGTATGTTCGATCGTGGTTCAGTCCGGTGGTATTTGAAAGTACTCAAATACAAGACGTGAGATATCGTGCTGTAATCATGCGTTATAGAACACCAATCTATATATTAAAAGAGTTTACTAAAAACAGCTTTGTTAAATCCGTCCGTCCCTTCTGCTGGACCGATTTTCTTCATTTCTGTTTTATTCTCTCCGGAATTACCTGCCGGTGAATCGAGAGACAATGACATGTCTCTAAGTTCAGCCAACTTTAAATAATCAAAACATGACCATTCCAATAATAGCAGGTGAGGGCTTACCCTAGCCCGCAATACATTCTGTACTAAGCGGTTGCTAAGCGACTAACACTCTCATTAATATTCTGAAAAAATGTGATTTTCGTCTGTAGTAACATCATTGCATACAGCCATGTTTGATTACTACCTGTCAAGCCAGAGAGTATACACTTCCTCTGATCGCGGAAGATTATTCTCTCCTATATACAGTACTCTTTGATTCTCTGACCTTCCCCAGCTTCTGAATATACTCAACAGATGGCAGAACGTTCCTAATAACTTACATGCTGATAAGAGAAAACAGATGATAAGGTATCAAGTCGACTAGCCTTCTGTATGACCACTATCAGTCATAAAGCGCAGGGACAAATGCTTGAAAAAGTGGATGTCTACTTAGTGTGTTGCACTATCTCTAGTGAGATCGTTTGAAAATGTTGAGATCCTTATACGCTGGAATGACCGAAGCACAGAGAACGCTGATTGGAAAGAAATGTTATAAACTAAATTACGAATGAATCAGTTATTCTGTAATGAATGTTCATAAAACAACTGAAAAGGACAGGCAAAACAATATAACTGCGACAGACATATCAAGAGGAGTTATCTGACCTATTTATGACGAATGCTGAGGAGCAGCGCGCGTCCTCTAGAATAACTTATATTTGTTTGTTTTTGCTAATATTAATTTTGACATTTAACCCCTTTTGACATTTCCACACACTTTGTCTTATTGCTTACACTCAGATTTGTATAACAGACTCTCTCTCTCACAATATCTCATTTATCAATTTAAATGCCTTCTGTAATAACCGCAGACAGCGTACTTTGAGATTCTGCATTGCGCTGTGTGAACATATATCAGTACCTTCTTCATAAATCGTGTTCAGCTGTAGTCCCGCTTTAATGAATGTCATTTTAAGGATATTAAATGTTACTTACATACAACTCCATCCTGCTGTTGGTAATGAAGAAGACCAGTAGTTTTCAATTAACTCCGAGTCATGATACACATAGAGGTTATGGTTGCCCGCATGAGGTTGGTCTCGTAATTGGTGTCCTGAAAAATAAAATAAAACCGAGTTAATCATGAAAAGCAGTGAAGAGTGACGACACCACTTCAAGATTAATGTGAACTACACTTCAGTTTACTTGTTCAATTAACAGCTGACATTAAATAATAAATATAATCATTTAATTTACTAAGATTGTGTTTTTTTCCGGTATGGTGGTGGGTTACAATACACTGAATCAAGTTTAGGGAAGCTAACACAGCAAGATGACTTCTGTGAAGGACGATATTTTCATAAGAGGAAAACAATTATGCGTATATAGCTACCTGCTAATCAACCTGGGAGATAAGTTTGAGCTACCGTGGGTGGGAGTGGTAGAATAATATAAGAGTTCCGAGGAAACTTGGGAAGGTGCTTTGGCGACCACGGGTATCTTTGCTGAGTCCTGACATTGCTTCCACTTACTTGTGCCAGGCACCTCACGTTCACCTACTCTGTCCGTACCGAGCTCGATAGCTGCAGTCGCTTAATTGCGACCAGTATCCAGTATTCGGGAGATAGTAGGTTCGAACCCCACTATCCGCAGCCCTGAAAATGGTTTTCCGTGGTTTCCCATTTTCACACCAGGCAAATGCTGGGGCTGTACGTTAATTACGGCCACGGCCGATTCCTTCCCACTCCTAGCCCTATCCTGTCCCATCGTCGCCATAAGACCTATCTGAGTCGGTGCGACGTAAAGCAACTAGCAAAAAAAAAAAAAAAAAAAACTCTGTCCGACCTCCCTTGGTCAACTCTTATTCTTTTCGACCACGACGGTATTAGATTGGGAATCCTGGGGTGTATTTCATGTTCATACCCTTTGGGGCCCTTGTCGATGCCTTCATTTTTCGAAGTGTCGAATCCTTTCCATTTTTTCCTTATGATTGGTGGTAATAGAGAATAGTTGCGTAGTTATACTTCCTGTTTAAACAATAATCACCACCACTACCACCACACTTGAAAAAATTTACTTCGACTCTCGTCGACCTTTCTAAACTAATCATCCGTGTAGAAATTTCACCTGTAATAAGATCGCGCGACGAATTTTGTAAAATGGCAAAATAATTTTAACATGACTTCATAAATATGTTATTCAGGTAAGGGGGCAACGCGTCCACCTGTCACCTGGCGGCCCCGGGATCGATTCCCGGACGGGTCTGGCATTTTTAATGGTAAATGATTAATATCCCTGCCCTGTGGACTGGTTGTTTGTTTATGCCGTCCTTAACGTTCCTTTCCTCACATTCAACACTTTACACTTCCGCAATTAAAAATAAATAAATAAATAAATAAATAAATAAATAAATAAATAAATAAATAAATAAATAAATCAATCAATCAATCAATCAATCAATCAATCAATCAATCAATCAATCAATCAATCAATCAATCAATCAATCAATCAATCAATCAATCAATCAATCAATCAATCAATCAATAAATAAATAAATAATTTTAAAACATTTCTTAGCAGACAAAGTAGGGTTCCCATACTACGAAAAACGTAAAATTAAGCAATTTCCTTTGTTGCGTCGAAAGTTGAAGGGCTAAAGGGCCCGGAAAGGTTTAACATTGTGAGTCTTAGATAGCTCTCTCAAACTAAACAAACACACTTCTAAAATTACATCCGGCCTAGATACAGTTCCGGAAAACAGCACAAAATCGCTTGTTTTTCTACTCTTTTTCTTTTTCTATTCAAATCCTAGCCAAATTAACTTATTTACATAAATTGTTTCTGTGGCCGCCTGGTGGCTGTTATCCTTAAACCGTTGACAAAGTGGAATGGCGTATGGCTTATAGCGCCGGGAGTGTCCGAGGACAAGTTCGGCTCGCCAGATGCAGGTCTTTTGATGTGACACCCGTAGGCGACGTGCACGTCACGATGAGGACGAGATGATAATGAAGACAACACATACACCCAGCCCCTTTGCCAGCGAAATTAACCAATGATGCTTAAAATTCCCGACCCTGCCTGGAATTGAACCCGGGACCCCTGTGACCAAAAATGAGCACGCTAACCATTTAGCCATGGAGTCGGACCTTAAAGCGTTGAAGTCTAAACGGTCTGACACTGTGGTTAGCCGGTTCGAGTCCCCTTGGTCAAAAAAATTTTCTCCATCAGAATGTTGGCCAGCAGCGTATGAGAGGTGGTGGTATAAAACTTCTAATGTCCGCAGTGCATTTAAAGATAAACATTTCATTGTTCCCTATTGAAAAGTATCACAGTTAAAACTGAAATAATAAATAAAGAGGTTCAACCTATTCAATACAAAAGAATAAGAAATGCAGTGATCACATTCTTATTTAATAATAAGTAGAAGTGGTACCGGTTTCGACTCTACTCCAGGTCATCATCAGCCGATCACAATTACTTATTCAATTATACTGAATTATATTACTTACATTCCCGCAACCGAAGCAAATACTGGATCATTAAGCTATTCCTCATTTTATGTTGGCGTTTGAAACCACAATACAATAACCATGCACAACAAACCTCTGGAAGTAGTGCCGAAATTCAAGTACCTTGGAGTCACCCTCCAAACTACTCTAACATCCTACAATATCCACGTCAAAGAAAGAGCAGCCGCAGCAATAAAAGCCATCTACAACATTCAACAACCTCAACAAATATCATTGGGTACAGCAATGCTACTGTTCAGGACAGCCATATCTCCAATAGCAACCTATGGGATTAGCATCACCTGGGAAAAACTCACACTCAGCGACCTGATGACAATAGAAAAAGTCAAGGCCCGGTATCTCAAGAGAATACTAGGCATTGGGAAGTCAGCCTCTTCAAGGTTAACATATGTTCTAACTAAGGAGGACTACTTCATTGACGATATCAAAACACAGTTTTGTCTACCAAACACCAAGCCCTACAAGAATGCACGCCAAACTTTAAACGAGAAAAGGAATGCTATTTGGTCCGACTTCTATTCCACGGACGCTATAATGACGGAAGAGTGGAAGCAAGCAAATTACGAGCTACGGCACGTAATTACACGTTACGCCACTCATGGGTTTCACCACAGATTCTGCCAAACCAAAAACTTCCACCAGCCGAACGAAGACTGTATATGTAACCTGTGCAACGATCATTGTGAAAGATACCATGCACAAAACTGCAAAATGAGGACAACCTCAATAATAAGAATGGCATTAGCATAGTTGACCATCTGTACAAAAACTGTTTTTGCACATTGTGCGCTTTTCATTTAATAATAAACCACAGTGCCTGATGTTGAATATATCGCGCTGATCACCGGGAGCTGGCAAGTTACTTCATTTGATCTACTCATCTTCAGCTTCAGCACGATTATGGATCTTCATATATGTTCGAGTGTTTTATGACTATGTGCCTGACAGTGTATACACACTAGCTCATTTAACCGTTCTTCGCTTTTCATAAACATTATAAGACTTTGCCTAACACTGCGTGTGCCATACTGCCGTTCAGAAAATTACGCACTGTTTCTTTTAAGTGACTTACATTTTACTTCTTCTGAATGTTTACAGTGTCTACCCCCGTCATTTTTATATCGCCTCTTCTACTGATCCGGAGTGAACTTGATCTTTTATTTTCTTTTTCCTATGCATTGCTTTTCATGTTTTAATCGGCTGATGATGACCTGGACTAGGGTCGAAACCGGTACCACTTCTACTTATTATTAAATAAGAATGTAATCACTGTCCGCCTCTGTGGTGTAGTGGTTAGCGTGATTAGCTGCCACCCCCTGAGGTCCGGGTTCGATTCCCGGCTCTGCCACGAAATTTGAAAAGTGGTACGAGGGCTGGAACGGGGTCCACTCAGCCTCGAGAGGTCAACTCAGTAGAGGTGGGTTCGATTCCCACCTCAGCCATCCTAGAAGTGGTTTTCCGTGGTTTCCCACTTCACCTTCAGGCGAATGCCGGGATGGTACCTAACTTAAGGCCACGGCCGCTTCCTTCCCTCTTCCTTGTCTATCCCTTCCAATCTTCCCATCCCCCTACAAGGCCCCTGTTCACCATAACAGGTGAGGCCAACTGGGCGAGGTACTGGTCATACCCCCCAGTTGTATCCCCCGACCAAGAGTCTGAAGCTCCAGGACACTGCCCTTGAGGCGGTAGAGGTGGGATCCCTCGCTGAGTCCGAGGGAAAAGCCAAACCTGGAGGGTAAACAGATGATGATGATGATGTAATCACTGCATTTCTTATTCTTTTGTATTGAATAGGTTGAACCTCTTTATTAATTATTTCAATTTCAACTCTCCGCAGTGCTCGTATGGAGAGAGGGCATATGTCGCTGTTGATGGTGATTCGTCCGTCGGATGGGGACGTTAAGCCTTGAGCAGACTCCTTGGTGCTATCCGACAGGAGTAGGCTATGTGCCGACACCGAGTTTCACCCTCTCCCTTCCTATTATCATATATCACGTCATTCATTTCATCTCATTAACTCCTCTGATGAGGTTGACGTCAGGAAGGGCATCCGGTAAAAAATAAAAACCGCCTTGACAGATTCATCTCGCCTCATACCCGACCACGGGACAAGGGTTGGACAAAAGACAAACGAAACATAATTCTTTCTGTAATGTGTTCCTTGGTTCAATACCGTTAGGCGAATTTTGATTTTTTGAAAAATATTCACACCGAATGTACAGTAGTTATAAGAGCTTAAGTGAAACTCTGTATTGACTCACATTAGCGCTCGTAGTGGTAGTAAAAGGCAAACTGCTAATCTAATCGACCGGATACCGATGATTAAGGATTGTAATGTTTAGGAATAAAAAAATGATATGTTATCATACTTTATTTACCTCAAATTCGTAGCTCATATTCCTAGGATATTTTCAACACTGAGTTGCTTGCCTGTGGATTTTTTTCTGAAACCCGAAGTTGCTGATATTACGATTATGCATACTTGATTATCCCCAAATAGAATTAATTCCTGTAGGATAAACCTAAACTTAAACAGTATACAATATTAAACAATTTTAGTCAGAGTGTATTGTCTGTCCAGCCGTATGAATTCTGCGACCTCTCTCTCCGCTAGCGTTTCCCCATTCTCCTGGAAACTACTGAACTTTTTGACGAGTTGTGTAAACTGATTTCTGTCCAGGATATAATCTTCCCGAATCCACACCTTCGTCAAGTCCAACCTCACTTTCCGGAACCATTTCAGTTCTGTCTTTCTCTTCCTGAAGAATTCAAAGATTCTCTTCCTCAGTCTGTTATTGTCCGTAATCAACAAGTGCCCATTGAACTGTACCCTTCTCTCTCTCATCAGTTCAACCACTCCTACTGTTCTTTGATAATATTCTTTGTTAGATTTGAGTCTCCTTTCTCCATTGTTTACATCTGTTTTAGCATTTTTCTCTCTCTCTTCCGGTTTTCTTCAAGTACACCTTTACCAATCATGTCCAATATTTCCGCTGCATACAGTGTCAAGATGCCTCACTTTAGTCCCATAAGACATAATACTTTTGTTGTAGGTGATCCTTGTCAGATGAAATGCTATTTCCATTTTTTATTACTTTTTTGCTATTTGCTTTACGTCGCACCGACACAGATAGGTCTTATGGCGACAACGGGATTTTTCTTTATTCACATGCCGCACACCTCTTTTAGCAATTCGCTCATGTGATTTAGTACCTTTTCCATATCTTCGTTTTCAGTTACCAGTGCTATATCATCTGCAAATCGTATGGTACTGTAGAGTCTGCCACTGAAATGTATGCCATGATTGTTGGTAGCTAAACATTCCTTTTACGGCTTCTTCTACACAGATGTTAAATAATAGTGTTGATATTCCACATCCTTGTCTTGCGCCCTTTCCAATTTTAGCTAAAATCCTCACCTCCTTTTTACTCTCGTCACCCACCCCTGGAATCTTCAGGGATGTTACTTGACAACAGGTTTAATATTAATTACTGCTGAAGACAGACATGGTAGTTTAATGCTACGACGGAACAACTTATGGTGCCGTGCACATCGCCCAAGCTTGCCATGCAAGATCTGGTCGGTTCTTAACCAAATGAGAACCAACACTGGAAGGTGCGCCGATTTCCTGCACAGGCGGAAGAAAATAACTTCTCCAAGTTGTGACCGTGGCGCTGTAAAGCAGACTCTTCAGCATAGAGTCCAAGAATGTCCTCTGAGAGTTTTCCCTGGCGGTCCAGCAGAGTTCCTGGTAATGACGAAGAGATCAATATACTACATTCGTGGCCTAGATATTAGTTTGTAATTATGAGATAATTATTGTAAATATTTTTAGTGATGTAGCCACACGAAATAAATAAATAAATAAATAAATAAATAAATAAATAAATAAATAAATAAATAAATAAATAAATAAATTCTAGCTTCAACTCTTTCTTTTTTGTGTTTGTGTAAATATCTCGAAATCTATATTTGCAACTTGGCCAAGTGATGCATCAGACAATCTAATTGCTTTTTTTTTTTCTTCACAAAGATGTCAGTTTAAATTTGCAGGCCAGACTTGAAGTGCGAACACTTGTTGTTGTAGGTCACGTCAACTTGTCATCACAGCACGTCTGGTTTGGAGATCTCGGACTTGGTAACGACTCGACCAGATAGTGAGCCTCTATAATATGGAGACTTGCTCCAGAGAGCCTCATTTCTCACATCTCAGCCATCGGGTGAGTACACGTCCAGAAGTAGACTAACTTAGCTGCAGTTTTCAATAATCTTCCTCTTGAGATGTCTTACATCTTCTTGGTGCTGTCTCTCTTGAAAAAACTAGCGAACATCGTGGAGTCATATCAGTTTGGCTTATTCCAAGGCCCTGGGTTCGTTTACCGGCCAGTTCAAGGATTTTAATTCTGTATTGAGGAGTACTTGATACGAGAGTTTCTCAAGCTCTTAGTTACCGGAAAAATGCGCAAAGTGAGAAGATGTCGCTACTGACCTAGTGTACAGTGGTTGCCATGGTTACAATAGTGTCGGAAAACTAATTATGGTAAAAAAACCAATGATAAAATTATTTTTAGTAAATAATTAGGCAAGAATTTAACGCAATAACATTTTCAGCCGTGATTTTTAATTTCAAGAGGGCCATAATGTTTCGGCCATGTTTAGTTACTTTTGAGGCATATGTGGTCATTTTTAAAATTCCATGACATGCTAGCCTTTGGTCATAGGGATACCGGGTTCGATTCCCGGCAGGGTCGGGAATTTTAACTATCATTGGTTAATTTCGCTGGCACGGGGACTGGGTTTATGTGTCGTCTTCACCATCATTTCATACTCATTACGATGCGCAGGTCGCCTACGGGAGTCAAATCAAAAGACCTGCACCTGGTGAGCCGAACATGTCCTTTGACACTCCCGGCACTAAAAGCCATGCGCCAATTCATTTCATTTTTAAGGTCATATTTGGAAACAAATATGACCTTAAAAATGTTCCATGCCTTTGCTAGCGAGATGTAGTGTTTACAGTGCACTATGTCTTCTGGTATGCTCTATATCAAATTTGTTACTTTCACTGACCTGTCTCAGTCTTATCCTTGGCTTTGACAATATTAAAGTGACTGAGGTATGAGTGATGCTAGTAATACCATTCCTTATGCAGCAAGCCCCTGTTATGAATGGTGTGAAAATATCGCTCATAGGGTCGGTTGGTGCATACATTTCAGTGGACTTGGCAGAATGATATGTAATAGCAACGACTGGCTCAGTGACGAAAGCAACGGGAAACTACCTCACTCCTCATTTCCCTAGTACGCCTCTTCAGTGACGCCTAGGCTATTAATGACAGCTGTTGGCGGAGCTGCAGAGGATCAAACGAGCCTTCGGGCTGAATACCCAACATACATACATTTGTTTCCATATTTGGTCATTATTTAAGTCTTAAACACTCGAGCCCGATCATTCGTGGTTCCGTCTCACCTTCAGTCTTCTTCTGTAACACCATATTTCAAAAGCTTATATTCTGAGCAAGTTGTCGTCCATGTTTCACCCCGTACAAATGATACGCTCAGACGAAAGTCTTCAAAAACATATTTCTGCTTCCTGTATCAATGTTTGAAGCGAGCAAATGTTGTCTTTTTTTTTTTAAGAAAGGCCTGCCTTGCTTGTGCTATCCTCGTTAGTTTTGCCACCGTTAGTTAGTTTGCTACCCAAGTAACAATATTCAACTACTTCCGTTAAGGCTTAATTTCCTAATTTAATATTTCCTGCATCGCCTGATTTCGTTCGACTGCACTCCATTACTTTACATTTTAGATTGATGTATTTTCATATCGTACTCCTCCAGGCCCCGATTTACAAACGGGCGGACTGGGCATTTGCCCAGAGCGCCAGTTTTTGAGGGGCGGCGGCCGGCGGATCGAGTAATTTTGGCCTGCGTGAATTACGTCTTAAATTCATTACACTCAAATTACTTTTACTTTTCACAAATTATTTCAATTATTTTATTAACCCTTTCAGACCGAGTACGCACAATTGTGCGGGTTCGTATTTTAGTTATCCCTGACCGTATTTCATGTTTTTTCGGCGCTACACCGGACTGCAGTGATTGTGCAGGACACGTGGCGTGTATTTCAATTGATTTTAGTATGCGCTTGACCGCCAGGGCGAAGGAAGAAGAGTTTAAAAAGCACAGTTGATCGGCGAGATGGCAGGAAGCAGTAGTGCCGAAAGTAAGTATTTATTTACTGCGTTTATATTAATCTAGAAGCTTTACTGAATACCGGAATATATTCAATGAAGTGTGTACATTGGTTAGTGAACGTAAATTTTGAAGCTACACCATCGTACGTGATACAACGAGGTTTTGAATTTTGATACGCACAATTGTGTGGGTCCTGTTTTTCGGATGTTAGTTTTTATTTTGTAAAATAAACTATTAATATGTGTATTGAGGAGCATTTTAGTCAGTTCTTGACGTACAAACAAAAATTCACACCTCCAGTTTTCTTTCAGGTCTGAAAGGGTTAACCTATATAAACAATTTAAACTATTCTAACTTTAAAACCGGAATTTAATCTATATAAGTTATGTCAATTTTATGAAGAAAAAATTAATAACTGCAAACAATAAGAAAGGTATTATTTAACTCGCGCGGGTGCTGGGTGGGCAGTTGTAATTGGTGGCTTGGTAACCCTGTTCGTCTAAACAGCCCTGTCTGTCATTGGCTCGTGACGGTTCGTACGCGTATTCTTGTTTACATCCGCTCACCATCAACCAGATAACCTCACCTAGCCAACTCATTGTCTCCTGTAATTCTTACAAGTTTTTCAGTATTTAACCAAGAGTAAAAAGTTAAGTGGTGCTGAATACAAAAAACGCGCTGCTAGAAAGCAGAGTGACGAACTTGAACTACTTAAGAAAGTGCCTAAAATGGAAAAGTTCCTTACTTTAACTCGTTTAACTCCAACCTCGGAATCGGAATGCCAAGATGACTTTACAAAACCTTCGACTCCGTCATCGGCCCCATTTAACTTTACACAAGAAGATTTACAAGGGTCCGCCTCTGTGGTGCAGTGGTTAGTGTGATTAGCTGCCACCCCCGGAGGCCCGGGTTCGATTCCCGGCTCTGCCACGTAATTTGAAAAGTGCTACGAGGGCTGGAACGGGATCCACTCAGCCTCGGGAGGTCAACTGAGTAGATGTGGGTTTGATTCCCACCTCAGCTATCCTCGAAGTGGTTTTCCGTGGTTTCCCCACTTCTCCTCAAGGCAAATGCCGGGATGGTACCTAAGTTAAGGCCACGGCCGCTTTCTTCCCCCTTCCTTGTCTATCCCTTCCGATCTTCCCATCCGCCTGCAAGGCCCCTGTTCAGCATAGCAGGTGATGCCGCCTGGGCGAGGTGCTGGTCATCCTCTCCAGTTGTATCCCCCGACCCAGAGTCTGAAGCTCCAGGACACTGCCCTTGAGGCGGTAGAGTTGGGATCCCTCACTGAGTCCGACGGAAAACCAACCGTGGAGGGTAAGCAGATTAAGAAAAAAGAAAGAAAGAAAGAAAGAAAGAAAGAAAGAAAGAAAGAAAGAAAGAAAGAAAGAAAGAGATTTACAAGGTCTAGGTATACAGACTGAACAGCCCTGTGTTAGTATTAAAGTGAACGATCAGCCTGAAGTTGTCTAGCAGCCGTTTGGAACTATTTCACAATCACTACCTGAGGTAACCTTACCTAATTCATCTTCTATAGATGATCCTGCAGACTCAGATTAAATAACAATATCATCGGCAAATCTAAGAGTTTTAATTTCCTCCCCTTGGATTGTGATGCACTTTCCAAATTCTTCTTTGATTTCCTTTATCGTCTGTTCTGCTTAAACATTGAAAAGGAGAGGGGATAGATTGTAGTATTACCTAAATGGAGATAGGTAGGGCCTACTTTAATCTCTAAAACAATGTAATAGGCCGCAATGGGCTAAACATGGATTTAGGCATTTTTTTTCCTCTTATGTGTTTTAGGTCCCAACGACAGAGATACGCCTTACGTTGCCGATTAATTATTTTGTATAAAATGTGAAAATATCTAATTAGTTTTAGTGAAGGATTATATATAATAAAAAGAAAGAAACCACTTTTCGCTTTCCGGAAATCGAATTATTATAAATATGTCTCTCGGTCATGGCCATCCATCCATCACAGCCTGCACGGTTGCTAGATAACATTGTCTGACCGTCCATCCATACCTTACATCACTGCCTGCACAGTTGCTAGGTAACATTGTCTGGCCATCTATCCATCTATCCATCCATACCTTACATCACTGCCTGCACGGTTGCTAGGTAACATTGTCTGGTCATCCATCCATACCTTACATCACTGCCTGCACAGTTGCTAGGTAACATTGTCTGGCCATCTATCCATCTATCCATCCATACCTTACATCACTGCCTGCACAGTTGCT
The DNA here is from genome assembly GCF_040414725.1 of Anabrus simplex. Lineage (NCBI taxonomy): Eukaryota > Metazoa > Arthropoda > Insecta > Orthoptera > Tettigoniidae > Anabrus > Anabrus simplex. The sequence goes on along the minus strand of NC_090278.1, from coordinate 70,748,496 downwards.
AGGTAACATTGTCTGGCCATCTATCCATACCTTACATCACTGCCTACACGGTTGCTAGGTAACATTGTCTGGCCATCTATCCATCTATCCATCCATACCTTACATCACTGCCTGCACAGTTGCTAGGTAACATTGTCTGACCATCCATCCATACCTTACATCACTGCCTACACGGTTGCTAGGTAACATTGTCTGACCATCCATCCATACCTTACATCACTGCCTACACGGTTGCTAGGTAACATTGTCTGACCATCCATCCATACCTTACATCACTGCCTGCACAGTTGCTAGGTAACATTGTCTGAATCCATCCATACCTTACATCACAGTCTGCACGGTTGCTAGGTTACACTTCCGTCACACTAGCTTCCGTAACGCAAAATTTTCACATGATCCGCAGCCATAAGACATAGGGTCTGTTTTTGACAACAAATTCACCTAACGTCCGATGTTCAGTGTCTATACTAGACTTAACTAAAGTTGGCGTCTGACAGGTAAGGTTGGAGGGAGGAACACTGCACGTGCCATTTCACGATGTTGCCACATTCCAGCATTCCTTTCTACATGCTCTTACCCCTCGCTTCCGGCTCACTTGTTCCCTCCTTCATTCTGACCGCTGTGATCTGTTGTAGACTACCTGGTCAGGCGGTGTCGTCCCATTTGCGATCACTCTTATACAAACAATCAGGTTCTTATCAGTGACAGTGACAGGTTTGGCAACTCTCAGCAAGTCGAGCTGCCCTGAAGTTTTATCTCCATGGCAACCGCAGTCGCCCCACCCTCGTTTCCATGGCAACCACACAGCCACTCCCTTTATCCCGCCTCGGCAGGCAGTAAACGGACCTCCCTCTAAGAAATGTCAGACGCCAACTCTTATTATTAACAGTATAGCGTATGTTACAAGAGTTATCTGAAAACTAAAGCAATTTTTTAACAGCTTCCAGAATGTTGTTTCTGGTCCTCGCTGCCCTACTATGTGCTGGCGCTCTGGGAACTGGGACAGAGCCACCTCTGGACTGCTCCTGTCAGATGTCCGGACAAATGAAGTTCAGTGCTGCGCATTCAAAAGACAAGGATGGAAAGTGGAACACCCAGGTAAATATAATATGTCCAACGGCGGTCCTGTGTCAGGTATTCCACATCTACATTTTCTGCTGCCTTATCTTTACACAATAGAGGTGACCAGCATCATGGAGAAATTGATAACTGATGTATTTTCTGACGTAATTTAGAACGAAACTATTATAAATCAATGTAATTGTAATTATGAAGACTGAGTGGCCTGCTCGTTCTCCTGACCTCAACCAACTTGTCAGTTTTGTATGGGGGTACTTAAAGAGCCTGGTGGGAGAAATTCTAATTGAATCAAAGGAGGGTTTCATAGCTCGGATGCTTACAGCTTTTTATTCGCTACAGCACATGCCTGAAATCTTTGAACGTGTGCAACAGGCAATGCCACGTCGTTCCAAAGCTAGTATCAGCAGGAGGTCGCATTTTTGAACAGTGTTTTTAAATGAATACAATTAAGCCGAAAAGTATGAATTGCAAATACAGTAAATCTAATTCCCAAAGCCTTATTTTTCTAAAACATGGTTAACAATAGGTCAACATGTAATTAATAATTGAAAAAGGCACTGATATAGTAGCAAAATAGTGTATTTTATTCAATTTAAAGTTTAAAAATATTGAAAACACAAAAAGATAGATAAAACATAGTCAAAATAAAAGCGTAGTTTACAATAAAAGGAAAGTTAAAAACAAATTATAATAAATTCACTTTGAAAAATATAAAACAGACCACTATCCCTTATGAAACGGATGGCGAGGTCTGCTGACTATTCGTCATCTCGTAGAGAGCGCGAGATGGTATTCTGAAGGATTTAGACTACAGCGCAAATCGACCAGGTTCGCGCACTCCGCAAATATACACGGTGGTACACACAATACCACTGCTTCTCTCCGAGAAACTCGAAGAGGAAGTCTTTCGTATCTTCCTTTAATCGTTCTCAGCTTATTTGAAAGCGGGGTGACCTGCCACTCCGTCTCCCAATGTCTCAGTTGAGAACGAATATCACTGTCTGGAACCATGTAAAGTAACGGGGATAATGTGATTGCCTTCTTGGCAGCCCTACCAGCTAACTAATTTCTCGCTACACCCACGTGTCTTAGGGGGGACACAAATGCAATTCTGATGTTAACTTTCCACAAACAGGCCAGCAGATCTACGATTCCTGTCCAAGCATTCTCTTCCCCAATCACTTCCCAGTACAGAGTAGAAATTATACTTCTCAATCTCTTCCAGATCGCAGTCACAAGAGGAGGCTGCAATTCGACCGAAGGCCACACGGACGTGCTTACAGTACCGTTTCCAGAAGTGGATAAAACAAGTAGGTATCTCTTACGTAGAAATTACAGCAGGCTTTGAAGATTATTAGGATCTAAAATTAGTTTTATTCTATACTGGGACGAAATCAACTTATTTTCAGACTCAACTTTGTACGGAAAATGACACTTTACGGTACACTAACTACATTCCGCACACTTTTATTAGAAATCGTATGTGACTGGTTGAGCTCCGCTTCACACACATGTAAACACGGATAGTCACAGAGATTATGAATCAGCGAACACTATACTCAACCTTAATAAATTGTTTGTCCGACTGATTGCAGCACTGTCGTTCCGTACTCATGGCGTCTCTGCATTCCAAAGTCGAATAATCTTCCACCTTGATTAGTGGGCCGATGACCAAGATGTTAGGCCCCTTTAAACAACAGTCATCATCATCTAGGCTAATCCATTTCGGACACATACATAACACAGTATATCACGAAACCTTCATTAAACCAAGATCGGTAGTTTAATGGAATGTTCCCTGATACAAATCATATTACGTAGGTAATCCATAAATTAAGTTTCCCTATTTCTTTTATTGTAAAGCAAACGTATTTAGCCGGAAAATACGAGCATGCGCGACAGATCTATGACGTAGCCAGAGAAGTCCTTCTTGGTGTCAGTAGCGTAGCAGCAGTGGCTAGAAATGGCGGCTCATATTCTTCTCCCACCGCCTCCGAGGTTCCGTCTGTATAAAGTTTCTACAGAAATTGCCGTGAGCCATTCAAAACAAGAGGCATTGAATGTTCAGTGCAAGTTTTGTGCTGATCCATGGCAATGCTCGGCAGTCAGCAACTGTTCTGCAGCAGTTCGGCTGGGAGGTGTTTGATCACCCACCTTACAGTCCTGAGCTTGTTCCCAGTGATTTTCATATTTTCTTGCACTTCAATAAATTCCTGTCAGCATTTTCACCCGAACTAAGAGCTGAAGACGAACGTCATACGCTGGTTCTATTGCCAGGCGGCAGACTTCTGCGACACCAGCATACAAAAGATGATCCCATGATATGACAAGTATCTCAATTCTGGTCGTGATTATGTCAGCTTCAACATTGCTGTATTGAGTGCCTGTAATGTTTTTCATGTAACTATGTTTTTAAAATAGCGAAACTCAATATTGTGATGGCCTAAGTAATTTTGATATTTCATTACCATATAACTCCATGTACGCGCCTCTATTCATAGCAACACACACACAGCAAACATAAAAAGAGGTCACTGCATGAATCAAACATGAATGATTTGCGTGGCGCCATGTCAGAATTATTATCGCGCTTTTTTACGGCCGCATTGGACCAATGTAGTTAATTTCTGCCCGATCATCTATGATATTTTATGGGTTTTGTCCCTTTCTTCTAGTATTTCTTCATTCTATCTGATCTTCGTTTTCGCTCTTCTTCTGAAAATACCCTTTTATCAATTTGTCGTAGGAATCTAATTTTACTGTTCTTCAATTTATTTATTTTTGTTTGATTTATTCTTTAAATCCTTCAGTGTTATGTCCAATTCTTTCATGTTTCTTTTATCCAGACAGGTTGTTGTTTTTGTTTACAAAGCTTCTTCAAAATTCTGCATATCAACCTGTCTTGAGGTGTCCTGAACAGCTGACCAAAGAATGATATTCTCTTCTTTCTTATGAAATCCGCCATTCTCCTTCTGTTTGGTACTTCTTATTAATACATGTTGTTATTGTTATTCTTTTTATTTTTAAAATTTTGTCTATGTTATTCTTTTCCTTTAGTTTCAATAATGTTTCACTTCCATAAGCTGTTTCAGGTTGGACTACATGTCTCAATTTTGTATTTATTGACAAACATTTATTGTTGTATGCATTTCTGGTTACTTTTTGTGGTCTAGGTAATTTATTAGTTCTCTCTGTCCAATGATTTTTTTCATTTAAATGGTATGTTATACTTTCTCGAAGGTATTTAAATTGTTTTACAGTTTATATTTCATTTCCACGTATTAGAACACTGCTTATTAATAGGGGATCTACTGCCATTATTTTAGTTTTTCAAATGAAATTGTTAATCTAATTTTTCCAGCAATATTTTGGAGACTTGTGATTTGATTCCGAGCTTCATTAAGGTTACAATACAAATTAGCCAAAGTATGGGATAACCTATTATATGCAACAGCCATTAAATTGGTAGACTCCGGACGTTTTGGCAATAACAGGTTAGAATGCAAACTAATGTGTTTATTGGAAGAGTCTCTTCCCTAATGTAGTAAGGGTAGCGCCCCTAAAGTTTATGTAAATCTCATAGCATCACCGTTGTGCAGGCTACATATTACCTGCTGCAGTAAGTTTTTCATTCTAAACTTTTACTGCCCAAAAGTCTCAGCTATAGTGATAAGTAGACCTCGAATTTGTAGGTGCTAAGATTTTTATTTTAGGTTCCTGAAATAGGCTCTCAATTATGAAAAAGTAGGCCAGTTTTATGTATGTTAATAAGCATTTATCAAGTTTTATTGTAGGTACCTAAAATAGGTTCTAAAAGGTTTTAAAAAGAGATCCTATAAATAAATCTTAGACACCTTCAATTTTATTTATTTATGTATTTATTTACTTATTCCTGGCTTACATTTGTGTCGAAGTTAGGGCTCACGGACCTCTCGTATACTTTACCACTTTAAACAATAAAATTTAAAAATACAAACATGATAGGGCAATTAGAGTGATAGTACTAATAATAAGAATATAAAGATGATATTAACAAACAGCCAGTATTAGTATTGTTATTACAGATAGATAAGAATAAGGAGAATAATAATAAGAAGAAATAATTGTTTATGACATTACTGTGGCAGAGATAAAGATTAATTTACTCTAACGGAATATATTCTTAGTAATAATAACAAATATTAGATGATCTTCTAATTTTTCAATTAAAATATCGTTTTTATTTTGCTATATTCATAATAACTCTTTAGAGGGAAATATATTTAAAAAATCAGACACCTCTTTAGTGCAAACGTCACAGAGTATAATTTTACCTTCCGATGTGGAAAGATGAAACTCCTGTAACCACTGTTTAATTAAATACGACTTGAAAGTTGACACTTTCGGCATAATGCACACACTAAACGAACGGACACATCGAAAAGTTCTCATAGAATTAAATGAGGAGACTCCCCCCCCCCAATCCCCCAGCAGGTCACTGGACACTCTTCCTCGCCTCGTTTCACACAGACTGCGGGCGTGTTTACAGCGGGAGGTTCGGGAAGACTACCGGGGAGTGTGGTTTGCAGCTTCCGACGTAAAGGATTTTGTTCGAAAAGATTTCAAGAATATAAGTGATGAAGATACTGGAAACGAGTCAACAAATATTTCAGTTTCTAGGAATAAGTTAAAAGCATTTTAATGTTCAAAACATTTTTTAGCAGACAAAGTAGGGTCCCCACACAACGAAAAACGTAAAATTAAGGAACTTCCTCGATTGTGCCGAAAGTTGAAGGGCTCAAGGGTCCGGAAAAGTGTTTAAATTATGAGTCACGTAATCTTCTTCTTCTTCTTCTTCCTAGAGTTGTTCCGATGGTACAGGGCCCGCTTTCTTGGTCATTGAACGAAGTATTGTCCAGTCTCGTGAGTCGACAGGTTGTAGGCCATTTATTGTCTTGCCAACGTTGCTTCGGCCGTAATCGGGGGCGTACTTCAGGGTTGGCAACCGTATCACGCGCTGAACTAAGAGTATGGCCTTCCATCGGAGCCGTTTTCCTCTCATTTTATCCACAATTGGAGCGACATCCACTTGCTCTTGAATGGCATAGAATTGGCGTTCTGAAACTATCATATGGTCGACATTAGGCTCCATACAGTGCAACTGGTCGTACTACTATCCGATATATTTTGGATTTGAGACGAACTGACAGTTCTTTATTATCGCAAAGTACACCGGTGACCTCCTTCCTCCGCAACCAGGCTGCATTTATCCATCCATCTCTCTGCAGGCGAGACCCAAGGTATCTGAAGCATTCTGTCTTAAGTAGATTTTTTCTCCAGCGACTTCAAAGGTACCGACGCTTGGATTTGACTCCAGATATTCCGTCTTTTTTTTTTTTTTTTTTTACCTTCAGACAGAGTCCTTAGTGGGAGAGGCGGTTATTCAATTCTTCAACTTGACGTAATCCTCGATAACATTCTGATGCACTTTTGCCACAGGCAAGAACGCTGATCAAATTTTGAAAACATGCTTTAGAGCTGTGAAATCGACACTCTTCAATTCAACGCCACACAGCAACAACACTCCCAACTGGATGCCCGTCGAATGTACACTACACATCGACAACAGCGCCACCGCTGTCCTATTTGCGCATGCCCGATGTTCTGCCAGCGTCTGCACTACGTTGCCACTACCTTATTTGTAGCCCTCGTAACTATAACCGTTTCTTTTTTGCTAGCTGCTTTACGTCGCACCGACACAGATAGGTCTTATGGCGACGATGGGACAGGGAAGGGCTACGAATGGGAAGGAAGCGGCCGTGGCCTTAATTAAGGTACAGCCCCAGCATTTGCTTGGTGTGAAAATGGGAAACCACGGAAAACTATTTTCAGGGCTGCCAACAGTGGGGTTCGAACCTACTATCTCCCGAATACTGGATACTGGCCGCACCGTAATATCGAAAGAAGCATTCTGACAGAGAGGGCTGAGGGAGGAGCATTGCACATGCCATTGCACGGTGTTGCCACATTCCTGCATTCCTTTCTCCTTTCCTTCGCTTCCGGCTCACTCGTTCGTTAACTCAGACCGCTGTGTTCTGTTGTTCGTAAATCAGAAGTGAGAGGTTTCGCAACTTCAATCAACACGAGCTGGTCAGCAGGCTTATCTCTAGAGATGGGAATTATAGGCACGAATAGGTTAGAATGCAAATGTATTTGAACAAGGCGCAAGTGTATGTTACCCGCATGACGGTTCTGCGGTGAGATTTGCATAAATATTATCGATCTGAATTATCAGAACCCCTAAAATTTATGCAACTCCCCGACATATCTGTAGAGCGGCTAGATTTCACTTGCGCCTTGTTCAAATACGTTTGCATTCTAACCTATTCGTGCCTATAATTCCCATCTCTACTCATCTCCATGGCAGCCGCAGTGGACCAACCCACGTTTCCATGGCAACCACAACCCCTGCTCCCCTATTCCCACCCAAGCAGGTAGCAAACGGAGCTCCCTCTAAGAAATGTCAGAATGCTTCCGAAAGGAAATAATCATTTTGAATGAATGCCTCTCTAACACAGAGATGAGAACTGTATTCCTCTCTTGACAGACCGTATCCAGGCTCTCTCCCTGGTAGAACTTGGCTACCAGAACAACTCCGGTATTGGACAGTACAAGCTGTACACGTACGGTGAGACGTGGGACGGCGCTCGACGACGATGCGCTGCAGATGGCGCTCACCTCGCCATCCCCAACTCGGCGGCTGAGGCGGCAATCCTGAAGCAACTGATTCAGCGCCACAGCACTCTACCACATACCAAGAGTAACGACCTGGCCTGGCTGGGACTACACGACATGTTCAACGAGGGAATATTCATGTCCATTTATGGTAAGTTTTCCAATATCTTCTATCATACAGCATGGTGATCACAATGGCAATGTTTTTAGACTCGTGAAACTCATTCCTGACGCCTTGCTGGCTACGGGTACTTGTACACAAACTTAGAAATTCCTTAGCATTCAATTCTTTGGCCACGGGAAGACGAAAGTTTTTAAACATAACAATGTTTACAGAGGTTCCTAATGTTAACTTCGGTGCTTTCAGGGCCGTACTTGTAGACATGATAATTATGGCCTTTTGAGCTTATACAGTGTCAAGAAAACGATGTGAAACTCTTTATGTTTGGCAGAGAGCTTTGCTCCCCGTCTTCAGAATACTTCTACAATAATGAGGGTTCGAATTTAAGAATGCATTACCGTTGGAGCTGTAGTACGCTCATTCTTCACCAGGTGGCTCACTGTATGCTGCACCAGCGCTCCAAACGGGAGCTGATGACAACATTAAGCTCCAATCATGGCCGACTTGGTACGTCGCTTTAAGGAGCGCAGCGAGGGATCCAGTCGGTTGTGCTCCAATTAAGGTGTTCTATCACACCGCGTGTGCGTGAGAAGTAACACAGAGGGCATCAGACAAATCAGGGATGGATGTGGTAGAAGAAATGAATTGAAACTAATACACAAGAACCTCATTTGTCCGGCCGTCATGAATCCGGATCTCCAGTTTATCCGGATCGAAAATAATAAAAATTAATTTTTATTTGTGCAATATTTTTTTTTTTACGATGTCGACTCTTCTTGAATGCCTTTTCCACCAAGGATAGTTAACGACAAGAATCGGAAGTAATTCGGCCACGGTCTATCAATGGTACCGTCCCGGCGTTCACCTGGAATTGAGAATGGGAAACCGTGGAAAGCCATTCCCAGGACGGCTGAGGTGGGATTCGAACACAAGCTCTTCTGAATGAAACCAGCGCTCCTTCAGAAGAAACAATAACTCATGGAGAGGCAACAACGCAGCTGGACAAACTGATGGTCTATTTAGAATCCTTGACTGAAACCACCACACCGGCAGAACTTTTGTTAGCAAAACGTCTTCGTGATCGTGCTGCGCGCAAACACTCTTCAAATGTAGAATAGAAGAAAAAAAAACTCACACATTATTTTAGTGCATAAAACAGAGTCATAAATGTCCGAAAAGTACTCTACATCTTACATTAATAGCTTATATAACATGTATACTACTGTATTTGTTTCTTTAGTGTCTTCCGGTTTATCCGGATTTTCGATAATCCGGATCAGTTCCGGTCCGACTTATCCAGATAAACGGGGTACTTGTGTAAAATAAAATGCAAAGAAAGACACCAGGATAGAATAAAAAAGATCTGAAGAATGGAAAGAAAGTATGTGGAGAAAACCAGAGGATGAATAATGATGTGAGACGGTGTGGGAGGTGAGGTCATAACTGGAGTACACACACCTATGAAAGTATCACAGTATCGTTAATGGCTGGCACCACGTATTATTCACTGTGAGCAGGTTAGGTAAAAGCAAGGACAAATTGTCCCCACTATTACACCCTGGGGTGTACAAAATTCCGGCAAGGTATACATGTTACAAACATGCTGGTCCATCGGGACTCGCATCAAGGAACACCTAAGGAATACCCGTGTCAACCAGCCAGATAAATCAACACTATCTGAGCACGCCTTATCGTCGGGTCATGATGTCGTGCTCCAAGATATTCGAGCTCTTACCCGCACTAAACACTACAGGTCTATGATTATAAGGGAAGCTGTGGAAATACGTAAAAGTCCTACAAATTTCAACAGGACACTGGCTATCAGTTAAGTTATATGTGCTTGCCAGCCATTAAGGATTTACGTAAGAGAGTTCACTTTCCTGTCCTTTTTATACTGTTATTTCGTTTTGGCGTTTTCCAAATTCGTTCGTTCGTCATCACCAGATGGTTCATTCCAAACTATGTCTTAAGTGTCATACTTTCATGCGTGTGTACACAGGTTTTGCTCGCCTCACCTCCCACACCATTTCACATAATTAGCATCCTCTTGTTTTCTCCACACACTTTCTTTCCATTCTTCAGATCTGTTCTATTGTATCTTTGTCTTTCTTTGCATTCTATTTTATTTTATTACTTTCTATTTATTTCTTATACCACGTTCGTTCCTGATTCGTCTATGTTCTCCATGTTACTTCTCACGCACACCTTAACTGGAGCACGGCCGACTTGATGTGTCGCTCTAGGAAGCGAGGAATCCAGTCGGCCATGACTGTAGCTTAACGTTGTGGTCGGCTCCCGCTTGGAGCGCTGTGGCAGCATACAGCGGGCCACGTGGTGACGAATGAGGGTACCACAGCTCCAACGGTAAGGCATGCTTAAATTCAAACCCTCTTTATTGTAGAAGTATTCTTCTGAAGACGGGAAGCAAAGCTCTCTGCGAAACATAAAGAGTTTCACCTTGTTTTCTTGACTCGGCATAATCCCAGTAATCGGCAGTATTATCGGACCTTTATGTTTTCTTATATATATCAATGATATGAGTAAAGGAGTGGAATCGGAGGTAAGGCTCTTTTGCGGATGATATTATTCTCTATAGAGTGATAAATAAGTTACAAGATTGTGAGCAACTGCAACGTGACCTCGAAAATGTTGTGAGATGGACAGCAGGCAATGGTATGTTGATAAACGGGGTTAAAAGTCAGGTTGTAAGTTTCACAAATAGGAAAAGTCCTCTCAGTTTTAATTACTGCGTTGATGGGGTGAAAGTTCCTTTTGGGGGTCATTGTAAGTATCTAGGTGTTAATATAAGGAAAGATCTTCATTGGGGTAATAACATAAATGGGATTGTAAATAAAGGGTACAGATCTCTGCACATGGTTATGAGGGTGTTTAGGGGTTGTAGTAAGGATGTAAAGGAGAGTGCATATTAGTCTCTGGTAAGACCCCAACTAGAGTATGGCTCCAGTGTATGGGACCCTCACCAGGATTACCTGATTCAAGAACTGGAAAAAACCCAAAGAAAAGCAGCTCGATTTGTTCTGGGTGATTTCCGACAAAAGAGTAGCGTTACAAAAATGTTGCAAAGTTTGGGTTGGTAAGAACTGAGAGAAAGAAGAAGAGGAGTCAGGGATGAGAATAATTTTCCAAGGGGGAAGATCGATACGTGTCTAACGTCTTTGAAATTATTTAAGAAACGTCTAGGTAAACAACTGCCAGGGAATCTAACAACCGGGTGTAAGTCGCCATCATTAAGCGATGATGACTGAAAGTAACTAAGCAAGTGTACCTTCTCTTACAGGGGAGCCCATGACAGCAGTAGGCTGGGATGAATGGGATCCTCTCCCAGACAACGCAGGTTGGAGTGGCTCCAATCCTGGAGAAGACTGTGTAGCATTCCACAAGACCAAGGGTAAAATGACGGACTTCAGATGTGATAGTGTGCTGGCCTTCTTCTGTGAGAGTGAAGCGGGGTGAGTCGTCTTGAGTGTACGGATAGGCTAGGTGTAATGAGAGCCTCCTGAACTTCTTAATAAGGTAACATTGTAGTTGTAGTCAGAGCCTCCTGAACTTCTTAATAAGGTAACATTATGGTTGTAGTCAGAGCCTCCTGAACTTCTTAACAAGGTAACATTATAGGTGTAGTCAGAGCCTCCTCAACTTCTTAATAAAGTAACATTATAGTTGTAGTCAGAACCTGCTGAACTTCTTAATAAGGTAACTTTATAGGTGTACTCAGAGGCTGGTGAACTTCTTAATAAGGTCACTTTATAGGTGTACTCAGAGCCTGCTGAACTTCTTAATAAGGTCACTTTATAGGTGTAATTAGAGCCTGCTGATCTCCTTCATGAGGTAAAATTACAGGTGTAGGGGAGAGCCTCCTGAACTTCTTAATAAAGTAACATTATAGTTGTAGTGAGAACCTCCACGAAATCCTCATCACGGGTATGTTTTTGGGCTTAGAAGACGAGGCAGCGAGTTCATATCCATAATTCTATGGTTTCCGTGTATCGGAGAAAATGTGCGAGTGTCTGTGATAGAGTACAGAAGTGTAGAGGTTTAATTGCGTATTTTTCGCGAAGAAATAGTACAATACTGATGGAATGAAACAAAAATGCATTTACTCATTAATGTACAGACATTGGTTTAGATGCAATATACCCAGTAGTGGATGGTGATACGAAACGTACTGTTAGGTTGTTAAGTGGTTTACGTCATGACTGAGCATGGCATCGGTGCACGTAGTGGAAGTGGCTGGCTTGTTTAATTCGAGGGCGAACGTAACGCGCGTGAAGGAGATAAACTCTTGACCAGGTGCTGCTTCAGATCCCTAATATGGGTACAGGGATCTGGAAGTCAAGTACGGATGACATAAAAGTGTTAGTGTTGAACTGCAGAAGTAATGTAAAGAAAGGAATAGAATTAAGTAATTTAATAGATATATACTTACATGATATTGTCCGACTCGTTGGCTGAATGGTCAGCGTACTGGCCTTCGGTTCAGAGGATCCCGGGTTCGATTCCCGGCCGGGTCGGGGATTTTAATCGCTTCTGATTAATTCTTCTGGCTCGGGGACTGGGTGTATATGTCCGTCCCAACACTCTCCTCATCATATTCAGACAACATACTACACTACCAACCACCACAGAAACACGCAATAGTGCTTACATCCCTCCATAGAGGGTTGGCGTCAGGAAGGGCATCCGGCCGTAAAACAGGGCCAAATCCACATGTGCGACGCAGTTCGCACCCGCGACCCCACAGGTGTGGGAAAAGCGGCAGGAAAAGAAGAAGAAGAAGAAAGATACTTACATGATATTGTAATAGGAGTTAAATCATGGCTGAGAAATGGTATAATGGATGCAGAAATTTTCTCACGGAGCTGGAGTGTGTATCATAGAGATATGATAGGAATGGTGGGAGGGGGAGTATTCATTCTGGTGAAAGAAGAATTTGTAAGTTACGAAAAAGTTGACAAACATGAAATTCTATGTGTAAGGCTAATTTCTAAAGATAATGCGCAACTTTATGTTTTTGTACAGAGCACAAAAGTGTAGCGCTGACGCTGATTCGGAATTATGTGATAAGTGATAAGGTAATCAGCTACGTGGGAAACGATATGGAGAGGAACGTGATTGTAGCGGGAGATCTCAGTTTACGAAATGTCAACTGGGAAGGTAATGCGAACGACAGGAATCATGACCAACAAATGACAAATAAGTTAATATGGGAAGGACAGCTGATTCAGAAAGTGATGGAACCAACCAGAGGGAAGAATATCCTGGACGTGGTGCTGGTAAAACCAGATGAGCTCTATAGAGAAATAGAAGTAATAGATGGCATTGGTGATCACGAAGCTGTTTTTGTCGTAGCTAAAAATAAATGTGATAGAAAGGAAGGCATTAAAACAAGGACTATTAGGCAGTACCATATGGCTGATAAAACAGGCGTGAGGGAGTTTTTAAAAAAGTAACTATAATCGGTGGGGAACCGTAAATAAAAATGTAAACAGACTCTGGGATGGGTTTAAAGCAATAATTGTTGAGGAATGTGAAAACAGGTTTTTACCTTTCATGATGGTAACGAATTTTAAAGATCGACTATATTATAACAGAGAAGTAAGGAGACTAAGAAGAAGGTGCAGGTTGGAAAGAAATAGAGTTAGGAATGGCTGTGGAACTAAGGACAAATTGAAGGAACTTACTAGAAAATTTAATCTAGCAAACAAGTCAGTTGAGGATAACATGATGGCAAGCATAATTGGCAGTCATACAGATATTAGTGAAAAATGTAAGGGTATGTATAGGTACTTTAAGGCAGAAGGACATTACAAGATTCATTGATGAACAAGGGGAGTGTGTATATGTGGATCTTCAATTCAGTCAGCAGAATGTAAAGATTGTTGGTTACTATGACTTCAGATCGATGTTCAAATCACCACCAAGTACTCGTTCTCACAAAGCTGCGTTCTTATAGCAACGTAGAGATGACTGATACTGGTTGCCATGGTTACGATGGTGTCGGGAAATTGAGTTAGTGGTGGTGGTGATGATTATTGTTTTAAGAGGTAACTATCCTCTATATAACACTAATCAGAGAGAAAGAAATGGAAGGAATCCGACATTTTGAAAAATGGAGGTATCGGCTAAAGGAAGACAAGAGTCACGAAGGGCTTGAAAATGTAAGATTCCCTAGGCCTCTATACGTAATACCGTCGGGGTCGGAAAAGAACAAGAGTTGACCAAGGGAGGTCGAATAGGGTAGATGAAACGAGGAGCCTTTCACAAGTAAGTGGAAGCAATGCCAGGACTCAGCTAAGGGACCCGTGGTTGCCAATCCACGCTCCAAAGTTCAGAGTTCCTGGGACCCCTTTTAGTCGCCTCTTACAACAGGAAGGGATACCGTGGGTGTTGTTCTACCGTCCCCACCCACAGGTGGTGGGAATTGATGACGGTAATTCCACATAGAACAAAATCATTTCCATGTTTTAAAAAGTCTGATATTTCAGCTTCCTTAAATAACACAAAACATCAGAGGAATGATGCCTAATACTATCCCTTATTTCTTTATTTCCTCACAGAGAATACCCTCCACCTGGTTCTCCGGACTACAGCGCTGGAGCATACATCGGCATAGAGCAGGAGAGGAAGCCGCTCACAGGAAAAGGTAAGGTGGAACAAGAATTCAGGGATCTGATTTTTATTGTCGTTTCATATTACGAAGGGCGTACTATATTGTTTTACCCTTTATTTTTTCTACGCAAATGAATACATTACACATCAGTGCTGCAAAATACGCAAAACGGCCACCACGCAGAGGTTTCTTCATGTTCCCAAACAGGTGATAATCACTGTTCGACATTTCTTTGGCGGTGGACTGCCCCTATGCTTCCATTGCATCCATTGCTGTTTCTTTTGTGGTTCATGGTAATGGAGCCATGTCTCATCACCAGTCACAAGCTGGATCTTGACCATGGCGTTGCAAAATTTCTCTGCACACATCCACACGCCTCTGCTTTTCGTCTGCAGACAAGAGTCTACGCACCCACGTGGATGACACCTTCCCCAACTGTAAGTGGCCGTCCACGATCCGCTGCAGGGTGTTTCGGCTAATTCCCGTGACTGCCTCCATTTCCAAAAATGTGTTGCATTTGTTTCCTTGGATGGCCTGTTGGCTGGTGTTGACACTGTCACATTCCTTCCAGAACTGGTTCTCTTGTCCAACGATGTGAGCCCTGTTTTCCAACCTTCCACCCAGTTGTTCTCCACAGACTGCCACCAAGCGCCGATGAATTTGTGCATTGGTCACGCTTTCTTTCCATAGGAACCAAGTCGTATAGCGCTGTCCCTGAAGGTTGCTTTCCATGTTGTCTGCTCCTACGGTGACAGTGTTGTTAAGAAATGGCTATAACGAGTGCATTCGTTAGCCACTGTGCGTGCGCTGCTACTAAACGGTGGAACAAGACACTAGTTACACGTCACAACCTTCAAAAGTGAAATGTGAACCATGCCCGGACGTACAAAAAATAAAGTGTTAAACATATAGTACGCCCCTCGTATTATTATTACTACAAACAGCTTTGGCCAATCCTATTTACTTCATTTCTGTTTCATTCTCTCCGGAATTACCTGGCGGTGAATCATGAGACATTGATAAGACTCTAAGTTCATCCGGATTACCCTCTCGAGAGCACAGTTGAAAAGTAGCAGTGATAGTCCATCTCCTGTCTGGATTTGAAAGTTTTCAGAAATCACAGATCTGAATTTCACTTTGGAAGTATAGTTTGGATGATCTGCCGGGTCTTGTTGTCTAGACCGAATTCTTGGAGAATTTGTGTGGTCAATCGCCTTCTGGCAATCTACAAAAGTGACGACAAATGGTCTGGCTCTGAGTTTCAGGTACCGGCAGGCGATAGTCATTTTTAGACTCTGGATTTGTTCTGCGCAGGATCTGGATTTTCGGAAGCTTGCTTGGTATTCACCTATTTGCGAGTCACGTTGTTCTACGGCTCTAGTGAGAGGATTTTGTAAGTAACAGGAGGAAGAGAGATGCCGTGGTAATTATTGACAACCGATTTATCACCTCCTTTTTTAAAATAAAAGGGATGGATAAGAACTGTGACCCATTTGGAGTGTATCTCAGTGGTCTTCCAGATCTGTTGGATAGTTTGCAGGAGGGGTTGCAGCGTATTGTCATTCAGTAATTTCCATCACTGAGTCTTCACATGGAGCTTTGTTATTTTTGAGAAAAGTAATGATCTTTCGAAGTTCAGATATGTCTGGTGGGGAAGAATTAGGGTTACTGTGATTTCTGAAGATTTTGAAATCCAGACAGGAGTTCCGCAAGGAGATAGACTATCACTACTACTCGAGAGGGTGATCCGGGAATGGAGACATGTTCTCGGATCTAAAGGAATTTCTGCTGGAGTTCAAAAAGGACGAACTCGTAATGGTATCATTATTGATTGCGTTGCTTTTGCAGATGACCTCGCTGTCCTTACTTCCTCTTCTGAACTAGCTACTCAACAAATGAATGCACCTTGATTCTATCTATACAACAGTTGGACATAATGCTGGCTTACTGCATTGAACTTGACACCAAAACCTCAGTGGCCCTTTATTATCTAAGAACTATACCCTATTTTTAACCTCAGCTATACAATTTTTGGAATACGTGGCATTCATGGGACTGCAGCATGCCAAAGCCCTTCATTGTACCATATGTACATATCTTGTTTGACGTAATGTTGGCACCAGCATAGACATTTGAATGGGACTCCAACAAGTTAAAACCCTATAATTATACCAAATGTATATATCATAATATTAGTATTATATTATACGTAGAATAAGGCATTCTTGTTTAATTAGTTTTTAGTAATGTTTTTATTATGTACGTTACAATCGCTATTAAGCAGGTTCACCAACACCTGATGATGACCTATTTACAGGTCGAAACCGGTACTACTTTAATGTAAATAATCCTAAACATTTTGTAAAATAAAGTATTGATTAGGTGGAAAACTCACCCTTCATACTTGTGTGAAGAATCAGGGTTGGTGGGAACTGGATTCATGTTAGGGATAAAAGTCGATGGTGGTGGAGGGACTGGATCACAGTTGAGAAGGGACTCGAAGTATTTCGGTAAGATCTGAGAGTTTTGTCTATTATTATTATTATTATTATTATTATTATTATTATTATTATTATTATTATTATTATTATTATTATTATTATTATTATTGTTTCGTCACGCCCACTCATAGAGCGCGTTGGAACTTGTTCAGTGGCTTGATGACCTTCGCCTTCCTCTTCTTCCAAAATCTCTTCATGAACTCACTCACTGTGTTGCCTGTTCCGTTCTTCTGACCGCTTTGAACTAGTCCTGCTGCTGGCTGTTCCAGAGAGAAGGCGTTACCTTTTAGATGGCCCGCCCCTCCCCTTCGGGGAGGGGAATGAAAACCTTCCCTAGGCCCTAGGTCCTGCTGCTTTTGACCACAAATGTGTGTTTATTTACTGAGATCCTGAAGACTTCCGCAATTTCCCACGATGTCTTCCCCTATGTTTAATTCATTCAGGTCTCCTCTTGTTTCCTCCAAGGCAATTTATTCTTCTGTTTTGGGATTTCAATACATTGAATTACCTTTTTGCAAGTCTATTATTATCCATCCAAAAAATGTGGCCAAAAATGTCAAACGTCTTCTCAGTACAACATTGATAAAACTATTTAAGTATGGAGGTTTGCAGTTCGTCTTTTGATCCACATTCCATTTTTTTGAATGGGGCCGAAATTTTTTCTAAGAATTTTACGCTCTTCTTTTGAAATATCTGCAATTTTAGAATGACCTGCTAAAGTTAAGGTTTCAGATGCATGTAGAGCTTCCGGTAGGACAACTGTTTTGTAATGTTTCAAATTAGCATTACATGATATTAGTCCTTTACTGTGAGTCCAAATGCCGTCTGACGTTTTGAGGCCCTTTCTGCATTATTATTATTATTATTATTATTATTATTATTATTGTTATTATTATGAAATCTGGCGTACGCAATGAGAGCTGGGAAAGAAATGTGCAAAGAAGCGTGCCTTCAGTCAAAGGATGAGGCGATGGCAACTCAGCTAGGAAAGTGACCCTCGAGGCAAATGGACCTAGCGACTGATACCACGCTTGGATATCTGGGTTGAAAGGGCCCATGGTGAAGTAAATTACTACCTCACGCAGCTTCTAACAGGGCATGCATATTTCCGGAAATTCCTGCATAAAGTGGGCAGAGCGAGTGACGCAGCATGCATATACTGTGATGACACTGACGACGTATTTCACACCTTTTTTGTATGCGGCCATTGGACGATTCAGAGAAGATGTGTGGAAACTGAACTAGGAGAATTGACAACAGATAATATTATTTCGGTGATGCTGCGAAACCAGGAATCCTGGAATTGCGTGGCAGTGTACGTGGAGAACGTCCTTCGTCAGAAGAAGAAGGATTTGAAAGCATACGAACGTTCGTAAAGGAGAAATGAAGAAAGAAGATGTCTAAAAGACAAAGCACGATATCACCCTGAAGTAATGCGAGAGCGGTTCCGGGGTGATGACACACATCGTGGGAAAAGGGTATGTGGTTTTTAGTGGGTAAGAATCCCACACACTTTTGAAGTGCGGATCCTTCACAACTGTCTTTTGAAGATTTTCCACAATCCCTCGTAAAAAAATTGTTATTATTATTATTATTATTATTATTATTATTTGTAGGTATCGGCGTACAGTCCGCCTCTGTGGTGTAGTGGTTAGCGTGATTAGCTGCCAACCCCCGGAGGTCCGGGTTCGATTCCCGGCTCTGCCACGAAATTTGAAAAGTGGTACGAGGGCTGGAACGGGGTCCACTCAGCCTCGGGAGGTCAACTGAGTAGAGGTGGGTTCGATTCCCACCTCAGCCATCCTGGAAGTGGTTTTCCGTGGTTTCCCACTTCTCCTCCAGGCAAATGCCGGGATGGTACCTAACTTAAGGCCACGGCCGCTTCCTTCCCTCTTCCGTGTCTATCCCTTCCAATCTTCCCATCCCTCCACAAGGCCCCTGTTCAGCATAGCAGGTGAGGCCGCCTGGGCGAGGTACTGGTCATACTCCCCAGTTGTATCCCCCGACCAAGAGTCTGAAGCTCCAGGACACTGCCCTTGAGGCGGTAGAGGTGGTATCCCTCGCTAAATCCGATGGAAAAACCGAACCTGGAGGGTAAACAGATGATGATGATGATGATGATGATGATGATCGGCGTACTAAGGACCACGTTATTTCTTCTCTCGGCTTTGATCTTTACCCAGTGCTCTGCTGCTCTTTTCTTTCCATCGTCCACGTCTTTCCCGTCTTCAACTTTGGCCTTTCTTGAAAAGTCTGGTAGTTTTTTAATTTTCTCCTGAGTGGGTTGCGTTCTTGTACATCTTCATAAGTGATCCCCATCTCCCCCCCTCCTTGAACCAAGTTGGCTGAGTCTTCTTATCTTTAAAATAGGTAAAGATCTGGTTCGATAATGGTGAGGCTTTAATTCTTATCAAGTCGCCATAAACTACAATCCTCCTTCTCTGCTTGACATCAGAGATCTTCTGGACATGAGTATACAGCTCATACTTATACTGACGTCTATATTAATCTTTGTCTTGAATTGGGACAAGAATTTTTCTTAAGATATTTCTCTCCTTAATTTCCAACTTTTCTATCAGGATTTCCTTGTTCATAGCAAGGCATTCCGCTGCATACAAAGTCTCTGGTCTTATGACAGTGCAGTAATGTCTGAGTTTTGCGTTCAAGGATATGGACTTTCTTTTGTAAAAGTCTTTGGTCAGTTCATAAGCCATTTCCATTTTATTCATCCGTGACGCGAAAGCTTCTTTTTCAAAGATGTTTGGTTGTATCCATTCACCAAGATATGTAAAATTATCTGTCCCTTTGATTTTCCCCTGGTTTACTTTTAGCTCTCTTGATGTTAGTTATGAATTGCGTTTTCTCCAAAGATATCTGGAGGCCAGCTTTTTCCGCCTTTGTCTTGGGATGATTAATTCGCTTTGCAGCCATGTCTAAAGAATCAGATAAAATTGCTAGATCATCTGCAAAAGCTAAGTAATCAACTGAAAGGTTCATGTTCTTGTAACCAAATCTCACACCATTCTGGAGCCCATCGTTGTTAATTTCTTTGCGCCACTCATGGATGACTTTTTCAAGGACGCAACTGAAGAGCAGGGGAGAGAGCCCATCTGCCTGCCTAACTCCTGTCTTTATTTGAAAGAGTCCGAAATTTCTCCTCTGAACTTGACTCTGGAGGTTGTGTTAGCTAGGGTCTGTTCGATGACTGCCCTGTTTTTTTTTTTATCCAAGCCAAATTCCTTTAGGACTTGAATAAGAGTGATTCTATCAATCGAGTCATAGGACTTCTTGAAGTCGACGAAGGTCATCACAAATACCCTGTTCCTTAGTTCCAGACATGAGAGGATAGATTTCAGATTCATAATTTGCTCGGCACATGAGCGCTCTTTACTGAACCCTGTTTGGTACTCTCCCAGTTGTGGATCAAGTTGTTGTTCTGCCCCAATCTGCAGAGCTTTTGAGAAAATTTTGTAAGATACCAATAGGAGGGAAATACCACGGTAATTGTTAACATCCATTTTGTCCCCTTTCTTATGCAGTGGGTGAATCAAGGCAGAAGTCCAGTCACGTGGAAGTTTCTCAGTTTCCCAATTTTTTTTTTTTGATGATGTCAGTATATTTATCACTCATTTTGTTACTAGCATACTTCCACATTTCAGCAGTTATCGAGTCCTGACCTGGTGCCTTGTTATGCTTAAAGGACTGGATAATCTGTTTGATTTCTTCTTTCGTTGGAGGGGATGAATCTGGGTGGACGTGTATGTTATCTTCAAATGAGAAAGTGGATATTGAAATTTCACAATTGAGAAGAGATTCAAAGTACTTCGCTAGAATCTGGCAATTATCTTTGTCGTTGTAAGCTAGTTTCACATCCCAGTTTTTGATCTGTAAGCTTGTTGGATTATACTTGTTTAGATTGCGTTTGAAGGTTCTGTAAAACTCCCGTGTGTTGTTTCTCTGGAAATCTTATTCAATCTGTGTTAGTTGATTCTTGTTGCAAGCATATTTTTATTGCGAATAGTTTTTACATTTTCTCTCGTTTACGATGTTTTCCCAGTTATCCTGGCTCTTTACCGAATTCCATTTTCGTCAGGCGAGATTTCTTTGTTTTACCACTGAGTCACATTCATCATTCCACCAGGCATGTTTCTTTGACTTCATCAGTGGGACTGTTTCCTTTGCTGTTGTAACCAAGGTCTGTTGTAGCTGTTCCCAGTTCTGGGGATTCAGGGTTTCTAATTTCTTAGTAAATTTAGGACATGAGCGTAGTTTTTCAGTATCAAATTGATTGATCTTCTTCAAGTGGAACTTCATGGTGTTTCTCGGAATCAGTTTAACTTTGATTTTGGATAAACAGTGATCCGAATCTAGATTGGCATTCCTTAGAACCTTCACATTCTGTATCTCTCTTTGAGCTTTACGGGAGACTGCGACGTGGTCAATTTGGAACTCCCCGAGATTGGGATCCGGAGATGTCCAGGTGTTTGAAAGCTGTAGATTTCATAAGCAACTTGAAGGTCTTACATAGCTCCACCAGCCTCTCTCCATTGCGGTTTGTTCTCTGGTGTTCCGGATAGTTTCCGATAATGTTTTAGAACTTTCTCCCTTTACCAAGCTGTGCATTGAAATATCCAAGAAGTATAATCGTGTGTTTGTCTGGGATCTTACAAAGAACGTCCTCAACATCTTCCCAGAATTTATTTTATTATTATTATTATTATTATTATTATTATTATTATTATTATTATTATTATTATTATTATTTCCCCAGTTTTCCGACGCCGGCCCTCTCCAGGCTACGAGCTGTTCGCCGGTGTAGGCTACTACAAGTTCCACTCGAAGTCTGCCACGTGGGACGAAGCGCGAAAGGTTTGCAGGGACGAAGGCGGTCATCTGGCCATAATCAACAGCCCTCAAGAAGAACAGGTGTTAATAGAGCTTTTCAAGAGACACAAGCGGTTGTTCAGGCACGTCACCAACGTCAACTTCATCTTTATTGGATTCCATGACCAAATCAGTGAAGCAAATTACATGACTCTATACGGTGAGTATCAACAGATAAAAGTGTAACCTGTTAGACATAAACGATGGGAAACTGCTTTTTATTCAACTTTTGTTACATACTGTACATTTATAGATTCAGTCTGCAAGCCTTTGTGAATTAACTAAACACCTCCAGCGTTTTTTAGTTTCAAGTAACTAAAATAACGGGCAAATTAGGTGATTTGTTCTGGGTGATTTCCGACAAAAGAGTAGTGTTACTAAAAGGTTGCAAACTTTGGGCGGGGAAGACATGGGAGTAAGGAGACGAGCTGCTCGGCTAAGTGGTATGTTCCGAGCTGTCCAGCGGAGAGATGACGTGGAATGACATCAGTAGACGAATGGGTTTGAGTTGTGAAGATAAAGTTGGAATTAAAGAGGACAAATTGGAGCAAATATTCATTTATATGAAGAGGAGTTAGGGTTTGGAATAATATACGAAGGGATGTGTTCAATATATTTCCAAATCCTTTACAATCATTCACGACAAGACTAGGTAAACGACAGATAGGAAATCCACCGCCTGGGCGACTGCCCTACACGCAGATCAGTGGTGACTGATTGATTGACTGATTATCTAAATATGTAGCACACACTGTCACCTTGAAATTACATTTTCTACAAGAATCACCATAATGCATTTCCTTCGTAAGTGTCGGGGTGATGCGTCGTATTGTTGCAGAGTTGCACACCTCCCAATAATGTTACACTTCATTTGTCGTCTTTTCTTCTAATGTTTTAGTATAATAAACATAACACATATTCTAAGTTAAAATCAATCATCTTTGGTCGTTCGATGTACCAATGTTTCGTAACAGACCAATAAACGCTGCCGGCTTCGAATCAAACTGAGGGGGTTCGCTTTCCTACAGTAACTCCAAAGCGGTAAGCCTAAGCCTGTATAGCATCACGCATGTCGCTGGCCAGTATCGGTCCTTAGGTGTTGCACGAGACCAGCGAACCCCCTATCGAGAAAAAACTCCAAATGTCTCCGTTAGATTGCACCACTCTAATTGATTTTTTTGTCGGTATAGTTATGATACAGCCTGTATATATTTATGTACCCGATGAGAACGTCGTAACTATTGTCTAGAACAGGGCCTCTCAGGGTGCATGCGCGTGGTGCATGCACTGTGCACGGTGCAAAAGACGACTTGGCTTGGTTGACCAGAGTGCAGACCCCCCACTCCTCGATTTGAAGCAATAGCGCTTACTCTCTCTTTCCTCACGCCTCTCTCGCTCGCTCCGCCTGTCTCCCTCTGCCCCACTTGCGCCGTAGCGCTCCAAATCCGGGCTGAGTTGAGCCGAGTATAGCCGAGTAGAGCCGAGCTTAGCCGAGTAGCCAAGAGACGGAGCGTTGATCCGAGCTATACCGAGCGGCACCGATGCACAGTGCACGGAGCTCTTGCGCCTCGCTCTGCACGCGTGAGATTTTGGGCGTTTGAGAGGCCCTGTTCTAGAAGACCGTTTTGTAAGACACACATATACTTACGGGCAACCTTAATTTAACTACTTTAATCCTTGCTCATAAATCCTATCCATAACAAATCAATCAATCAATCAATCAATCAATCAATCAATCAATCAATCAATCAATCAATCAATCAATCAATCAATCAATCAATCAATCAATCAATCAATCAATCAATCAATCAATCAATCAATCAATCAATCAATCAATCAATCGATCGATCAATCAATCAATCAATCAATCAATCAATCAATCAATCAATCAATCAATCAATCAATCAATCAATCAATCAATCAATCAATCAATCAATCATCACCCCATTCATTAATAGCGTAGATTTATTTAGGGGCCTATTTATTTAATTTATTTATACATACATCATCATTGTAGACTGTTATGCCTTTAAGGATTTTGTTGCTGGGGCTGTACCTTAATTAAGGCCACGGCCGCTTCCTTCCAACTCCTAGGCCTTTCCTATCGCATTGTCGCCATAAGACCTATCTGTGTCGGTGCGACGTAAAGCCCCTAGCAAAAAAAAAAAGGATTTTGTGTGTAAGCCTCTGTGAATTTACTAAACGCCGCCACAATCCTCTATTTGTAACCAACTCTGTGGCGTCGTCAGTTCCATACCTGTTATCTTTGATTCATTAGAAACTGGGTCTAGCCATCGTCGTCTTGTTCTCCCTCTACTTCTCTTACCCTCCCTGACCGAATCCATTATCCTTGTTCTAGGTAACCTATCCTCCTCCATTTGTCTTGCATGACCCCACCACCGAAACCCATATATGCGTACAGCTTCATCAATCGAGTTCATTCCTAACTTAGCCTTTACCTACTCATTCTGAGTGCCCTCCTGCCATTGTTCCCACCTCTTTGTACCAGCGATCATTCTCGTTACTTTCATGTCTGTTTCTTCTAACCTAATAATGAGCATCCTCTTTCCACCCAGTATTTATTTATTTATTTATTTATTTATTTATTTATTTATTTATTTATTTATTTATTTATTTATTTATTTATTTATTTATTTATTTCAGGAGAGCCTCTTACCAGCGCTGGGTTCTATACTTGGTATGCCAATGAACCGAACGATGACGGTATACAAATCCCCGGTGAGGACTGCGGCGTACTTGGCTTTACTGGAGGTCTGGGAGATGCTCCCTGTCTCTGGATGCTGGCGTATGTCTGCGAACAGGAGCTGTACCTATAAAACGACTGTCTCTTTCTGAATGGCTAAATGAAGAGTCTCTAATAAACTATGTCCCAATTTTAGTCGAAATAATAACGTTGACGCTTCTTCAAGTAAACATTAGTGTGGATACTATTTTAACTGAAAATCCCATGATTTCAACGAACAGGTTTTTTTGTTATTGAGTTATACCAATATTTCACTCCTTATAATCAATGTATTTCGGAGGAAAAATAAAATGTTGAAGGCTATAAGTTACAGTCAGCTTTGTTTACGGCATCTAGACGTGAAACTTGTAACTTTTAACCCGTACACGGCCAACTGATGTCAATGGCCAATACTAGTAAAGGGATGGCCTCGTGATATTTTATCGATGGAAAAAATCAAAAGCTTTTGTACAAAAACAGTATTTCTAAATCAGAAAGACCTGTTTCTATAATTTGCCTTGAAGAATTAGTTTTCTCAAAAATTTGGAGAAACATCTAATATAAATGTTAATTACAAATTTCTCTTCGCGGTTTGCTTTACGTCTCAGGGACACAGAGAGGTTTTATGGAGACGATGGGATAGGAAAGGGATAGAACTGGGAGGAACCGGCCGTGGTTTCAATTAAGGTACAGCCCCAGCATTTACCTAGTGTGAACGTGGGATACCACGGAAGCCTATTGCCAGGCCTGCCGACAGAGGGGTTAAAACCCACTATCTCCCGAATACAAGCTGACAGCTACAGGACCAGAACCGCAAAACCAACCCGCTTTCTTTAATTAGAACTTACGTTATGGGTTTATAGAAGAAGAGTTGAAAAATGTGTCTTGATCTTTTTCACCACAACACCTGGTGAACCACTTCGTTTTAGGTGCTCCCTTCTTAAACATCGCAGGTCCTAAAATGGATTCGGGACCATTGTGTAGGTATGCCATCTACCAAGAAGTAACTGGGCAACTGTCCACAATGTTTTTTTGGTAGTTGTCACCCTGGTAGAATCTCGTGGTGCCACCTCTTGCGGCTATAACAGGAGCCACCCTGTCCGGTATTCTCTCGAAGATTGTATGCAGCATTCGTCACCATTCCTCAGACAACCATTCCGAGAGTTGCACAATGGATTTCAGCCGCTCCTCTCCAGACCTCACACTGGGGTTCAATCCGTGTTCCATCGGATTGAGGTCTGGGCGGGCCAATCCTCCAAACGGCGAACAACGCTATCGGCCTACCACTGTACAGTAACCCCCGAAACATAGCATCTAGCATTGTCATCCTGGAAGTAACAAAGGTTCATTCCAGAAAAAACGGCACGAAGATAGGAGCATTACATTATCCAAAATTTTACAATAAGCCACGGGCAAACACCAGCGGTCCCACACACAAGTATGACAAACAGCTCCATTCAAAGATAAAGGGTAGGATTCTCCACCTGTTCAATACTACATTAAAATGTGATATAATTAAAATGTCACATTTTTATTGTCAATTTTTAGGTACCGGTTTCGGCATTTTTTATGCCATCAACAATGTAGTCAAAAAGCATAATTCGAGTCGTCCAGTTGCAAAACCCGTTATGTCCATTTTTTTTCTCAAAATGAGTTATCACCGCCATTGTATGCAGCTCATCAAAATACACAATCCATTAATGTAATACGTGAGCAAAGGCCATTTAATCCATACGTTTAAAGGTGACAAATAACGGAACTGCAGCAAAGCTCGTTATGTCGCAGAACTCTGTAAGAGGATCATACATACATGTACAAAATCAGGCAACTGTGTGATAAGAAGTGAAGTAAACTATAACAGCGATTGTGGTGGAAGCAAAAAGCATATTGAAGCATGGGAAACCTTTTTGTGCTATTGTGCCAGTACTAGTGGAGGAAGGAGTTCTTCTTAAGAAAGAAAAGCTCAACGACCTGCACACATTGCTGACCAAACATTACGGGAAAGAGTAGATAAGGCACGATGACCGCACGTTCTACAAGGCACTGTTTGACCAGCGGAAAAATTTAAACAGTCAAATGTCAGACTATGACACTGAAGTTGAGCACAATAACGGATTGTTAATTTAACTGTACAGAATGTTAAAGAACTTATAAAACGTTTCGAATGAGTGATGATTTCTTGATGTAATCATTAAATCAAAGAGCGGGGATTAGATATCAAAACATTTTCATAGTGTGATACTTTCCAACGTAGCTACTTAAACACTTTTAACATAAATCTGAACCCTCTATTCCACATACTGCTGCACATATCTTTAACCTCCACAAAACTACTGCAAAACTCATTATGTCCAAATGGTTTTTTTTTTTGCAAAAAACACCGGTTCTATAAGTTAACTTTTGCGGATATTTTGCGGTATGACGAAGATGAACGCTTACTGTTTAATTACAAAATTTCCACCTCCCATGTTTGTTGCATAACAAATTACAGTTTTTTTACGCTTCCTGAAAAATTTGTTTGTCTGCCCATAACGGATTTTGCAACTGGACGACTCAATTTCCAAAGTAGCTAGTAAGTAGATAGGCTATTCGAGTATTCTGTGTATTAATGCCGTTAGTACGCAAAATGTGTTTGATTTGTTCAAGCACAATAAAACAAAGGTATCAA
Source organism: Anabrus simplex (assembly GCF_040414725.1). Classification (NCBI taxonomy): domain Eukaryota; kingdom Metazoa; phylum Arthropoda; class Insecta; order Orthoptera; family Tettigoniidae; genus Anabrus; species Anabrus simplex. The sequence continues at coordinate 70,721,154 of NC_090278.1, read as the reverse complement.
TGTAAACATGATATTACGATATCGTCCAACTAACATCCATTAAGTAACAATGTCCATGATCGTGGACATATCCAGCTAATCATGTTTTAGATATTAGCTGGAATAGAAAGGATTAAGTTTGAAGTAAAGAGGATGTAATAGGTTTGGAGTCAGACATTTCAGTATTTTCCCAGGTTGTGGAATAAGGATACCATCGATGCCTGGAGTGTTTGAACGTGTCCGGCGTGTTCGGGTGTGCATTCAGGCAAATGCTGGGGTTGTACCATAATTAAGGCCACGGCCGCTTTATTCCCACTAGAACAGCCCGTCAGTGCGCTAGCGTGGACCTGAGGGCTGGCAATAACAATCCTCGCTAACAATAAGATCTTTAATTCGTGGATTCACAGTCGATCTAGATATGTTTACTGATTCATATTGTTTTATCAGATTTGGACTAAATTCTTTCCCCTCCCTCCCATATTTTAAGCTATCTTTGATCTAATTTGCATCTAATGAACTTCCTAATCGTTTTGCCAATTGAAGAGAAATTCTGTGGGAGAGGCGGACGGCTGGCCCATTTACAATTTCATTGTCCTGAATGTAAACAGGTTGACATAAACTGAACTGAATTTTTATAAGTGGAAATTTCGTGTTTTAGTTTTTTAAATCATCATATTTACGAACCATTTAGCAATGTGCTAATAGTGCGTAAGAGAATGACATCGTCGTAGTTGGTACGATTAAGTTTGGAATCATATTTAATAGGTTAATGTAATTAGTAGAGCCCGGATTTTTATGCATTAATAGGTTAGAATGCAAACTTACTGAAGCAAGAAGCGTGTATAGTCTAACTTCACAACGACTATGCTATGGGGTTTGCATAAGCATTAGGGGTACGGCCCATCAGAACCCCTATAACTTATGTTACTCTTGCTACATTATGGAAGAGCGAATGGCTGACACTTTCTACTAACCAAATTAGTTTGCAATCTAACCTGTTATTGCATAAAATCCGGACTTTAGCGATTAGTCATAAATTAACCATAAACTGTGAAATATGTGAATATAATACCTATCTCTTGGTTGATCACTTCTCCTTTAGTCGCTTTACTGGTGCTAGACGATCTATTAACCGTAATTTTTACTATAATAAACATATGTCGTTTCAGATTTAATTTATTCAATTGATTCTAGGTTTTATGACAAATTAAACATTTTGCCAACCTTCCAGCGTAAATACGTAAGTACAATACTTCCCATTCATATCGAAATGACCAAGAAACCGGGATTGTACGCTTTGAACATTCCGCAGTACGCTCCATTATGTTAACTGAGACGAACTACGAATGCACGAGAGCACAGCGGATTGTGACGTCACACCCCTGTGCCGATGTAATGTCCCCGCTGCCCGTGTACATGTCTTTTCATGAGAGTTTAATCCTGATGTAAACATGGTATGTCCACACCTCCGCCAAAGAAAAGAGTTGTGATTCGCTGAGCATGCAGTACCGACCTCCACCCCGTCAACATCTCCTGTTCGGAGGTACAGTGCTACACATTGCATACGACAACAGTGCGAAGATCTGAACTTCTGAATAAACGACTAAACCTGGATTCTGTTCACTTAGTTTATTGAACACATTCACAATGCACTACCTGAGAGGTTTTCCTCTTTTGTGCTTAACTACACGCGATGGTCCTACCTGTTGCTCCATTTCTCTCAAAATGAATACTGACACTGACTGCTGTTAGAAGATACGAAACCCTACCTCCACGCTGTACGGCCTGGGACTTCCCCTCACTACGAGAAGACTTCCTGTGTTACACCTCGCCTTGTTCCTTCATTTCTTGTTATTTAATCACTATTTTATTTTAAAAAAGATCACATATATATATACCAGTACATATGTCAATCATATTTTAATTTTATTACGTACTCTTCCAAACTTTCTGAATGTAATAAACTAAAATAAAAAAAATGAATGCAACGTACTACTTTTCCTCGAGCTCGCATACAGTCGAGTGAGTACGACGGTTGCTTCTCCAATCAACTACGTCTATGTGCACGTGCAAAGGAAAGGTGCTCCGCCTATTTGTTTACATCAGGATTAAACTCTCGTGAAAAACGGTTTAGCAGCTCACTGCCAGTTTCTCAGCATCTGCACACCACTGCCCTAGCCCTTTTCGGTCCCATCATAGCCACAAGACCTATCTGTGTCGGTGCGACCCGAAGCAGATTGTAAAATAAATGTTTCTGATATTTCCTTTTCTTGGATTATAATTTAATTTCAATTTTTATATAATTTTGTTAGAGCGGGGTTTCGCAAACTTTTTTCTCTCTGAGGCCGCCTGAGCATTAGGCTTGCATGCCCAAGGGCCACATTAGCCACAGAACATAATACTGCATTCAATAAACAAAAAAAGGGTCATTTTCTAATGATAATATATTTAATTTTAATCGTATAATATTTAGGACTAATATTTATTTTCTTTGAAACTTCAATTTAACTTCATTTACATAAATATACTTTACATATAGACAGATATTATAAAACACTGTGATACGTGGCTAATAATTACAATAGTCTGGATCTGGAAACTTCAAAAAATTCACTTGTTGCGGTTGTTGGACCAGTGGTGCAGTTTTCCAAAGATCAAGCGTTTTACGAACGTAGCCACTCGAACCAATGATCAGCCTCTACGTTAGCTCTGTTGCTGTACTTCGTTTTTATTGTGTGATAGCAGAAAAGGTACACTCACACAGGTATGTTGTCATGAAAGCCATGCAGTATTTCCTTTCTAGAAATTGTAGGGTATGGGGAATATCGTGGACCCAAAAGACGATCAAAGATGTGGAGATGTGATACAATCATGGAACTTCCTGGAACATGCCACTCCATCTAATTCTCCACTTCAATTTATTTTTCACTTTCTCTCCGCCAAGATATTTCCGCTAGATGATCTTCCTCAAGGGAGGGCAGTTCATGTTCAGTTTCAAAGAAGGGATTTCTGATCCATGAGATTTTCTCAACCAGATTTCCAAGTGCCTCACAATTAAATCACGTACACTGCCCTATAGTATAGGTTTCTTTCTTTTTTTTTCTTGCTGCTAACTTGTACCATCTTTTGGCCAAGTTAAGTGTTACATGTAGGCTACTGTATGTAAGTTATACAACAGAGAAGACATAATATATCATAGGTTAAATGTAGTATAATGGTCTATGAATTGTCTGTGTACAATAGTGGCGTGCACTGAACCCCATCTACCCCAGCGCTGTTGGGATAAACAACTTCGTATTAACATTTTCTTATTGTTCCTTAGAACGATTTTTATTAAGTTTAAGGAACTGCGAATATCTAAGCCAAGCCAAGTACAGCTGTCTCCAAAGAGAGCTACCCCAGCGCTTGGTTGACGCATGCACTTGAAGCTTCCTTGTCCTGGCAGCGGAGCGGGGCTGTGGGCCCTCCCCCGACAGCAGTTTACGGCAACAGGCCAGCTAGCTTGGGTAAGATATGTTAGTTTTAATACTTGACACTCCAAGTGTTCAGCGCCACACATTAGAGGCTGCAAGAAAAATATCAACATGTTAACAATATAGCCACTTGCACATCGTCTCGCTAATAAAAATAGAGCTAGTTTATGAAATCAATTGCAATATAGAATAATATATTTTATTTTTGGATTTCGGCATGTATTAAGTTTTTTCGAGCAATTCATTGATGGCAGGTGTACAGTATGTTTTCCGACAATCGCAGAGAAATATTTAGGTTGCCCAGCATGAACACAGAGCTGAGCGCGAGGTAAATAATTTTGTATTTGGTTGTCTGAAATGGTGGTATATAATAATTATTTTAGTGTTCCTCTTGGACTATAGGTGAAGTTTTCGTGAGTTCAAAGCCATTCTTCATGAATATAGCGTGTGTTATACGTCGTGATGAATATTTTTCCTCATTTGTCGTTGATGCACGTATACTCAGTAAGCGAGCTAAGCTATAAAACTTCGGCGAAGGTAAAATACCAGTTAAATTTTGCTAATTCAGTTTAGGTTAGACTTTTTAAGTTAAAAACAAATAGTTAGTCCCAGTGTATTTTTTTAAAACCATAACTCTACTATCACGAAGCATCACCGGGTGAAATTGTAAGTACATTGTTTAAAATCTTATGTAGATTAAGATTTGATGGTGTTGTCACTGCCGTGAACAGAGATGCCAACTTTCCAGAAAGGCAATTCGTAATGCAGCCGTTAGGACACGGGGATTGAGGGGGGGGGGGGCGGCTACGGCGGCGGCCGTAGAATTTTTCCCCCGAGATCTGCAGAAATGTATATATTTTCTAAACTTTCTCTTAAGTAGTAGTTATAGTACTCATTAGTCATGTATTTTTAATGTACTCTACGTACGATGTGTATTATATAGATATGACTTTTTTAAAGTGTGATTATTTTTGTTAATACCATTACTGTTATTATTGTTAATATTAGCATATAATTGTCATCAATAGTTATTATTAAGTGTTCTAGGTTAAGACTGGTTAAGTGTAAGAAAGGAAGTACTTCCCTAACTTTGCCAAGATAAAAAAATTATTATTATTATTATTATTATTACTATTATTAACTTACATATCATTGAACAATCAATGAACAACATACAATTCAACCATCTTGTTCTTCCTCATTATGCGCATCTGAAAAATCGCGGCTACACACACTACAAAACACGTGTGAAATGAGACTGAGGAACGCAGTAAACAGGGCCATTCTTTCGAGTAGTGAACCATTTTTTGTTTATTATTAGCGTCACTAGTCACGGTAACGTCATCACACGTATTTTCCTGCACAAGAAATCGCTTCATTATTTCAAACTTTTCGCATTTCGTAACACAACGATTAGCATATATCCTGTAAGAGCAAAATATGTAAATTTGGCAACCGAAATAGCAATAAATACTTCTTCAACAGTCACGCACACAGTATTCACAATTAAACGGAGTTAGTCACCACTTTGCCGCCAAAAGAAAGACCAAGGATCATGTAAGAGAAATACAAAAACAAAAGAACTCGCATATTTGCATGGAAATCTGATCATGTGACGAACAAAGACAACAACTCCGCAAGATATACCACTTCACAGGTGCCTATTTTTCCGGTACAGGAAGCACACACTGCGTTCGGCGCGTGAAAACTAGAAATATTCTTTAACGAGGAACAGGAAAGGGGTGTAAATAATTAGTGAGAAATCCGAAAATAACATTCTGAGAATTCAAGCTGTAATGGCATTCCTTGTGTATCCTTTTGAACACTTCATACACATAGACTTAAAAATCAACAACAAATCGTAATTTGTGGTGTGTGATTCGTAAAGGCGTAATTATGATGGATAATTCGTAATTATTACGATTGAATCAATCGTAATAGTTGGCATCTCTGCCGTGAATATGAATTTGGAAATATGTGAGGGCTACGAGTGCTTATATTTAAAAAAAAAATTTGCAGCTGGAGTAACGAATGTGTTCACCGCGCGCCACTGATGTACAATACACTTTTTTCACTCTTCAAATACTTACAACTTACATTATTATTATTATTGCGCCCCCTTGGATTAGAGTATACATGCGGCCCACGATCATTCGCTCAATTAAAATCACTGACCCTGCATATGAAAAAAGTTTGGCGTCCCTGGTGCAGAGCCTGCTTATACTCGACTGTGCTCTAATTGTTGGTCATCCTGTGTCTGGAAGATAAACGTTCGTGTCTGTGCGGGGGAGGGCAGTAGGAGGGAATTATGTCGGTGATGATGCGCGCTCGACCACGCCCCCTACACTTCTTATTGGCTGCCCTGTAAGATACTGCTCACATTACCAACATGTTATAAATCTGACCGGGTTATGCAGCAGAGGCCCAGTGCGACGTCTTATTCCTGACAGCGAACAGCTCAAATTTATTGCAATTTGTTCTTTGTTTATAGGTCCGTAGCCTCCATCGATAAATTGTAATAGACTTTAAAACTCCCTATCTCTTTCAGCGAGACAAGGACTGGTTGTTCTTGAACAAACACTGCGTTTAAAATTCTGCCACGATTCCTTTCCTAATTAACTGAATTTCTATATATAGGCATAATAATAATAATAATAATAATAATAATAATAATAATAATAATAATAATAATAATAATAATAATAATAATAATAATAATAATTCCCTCTTGCTGTCAAGTTAAAAGTAATGGGGACATCTATCTATGTCACGGTTACAACTGAAGATGTTGGCGAGTTGTGCCTGTTTTTGGTCCGCGAGAGGTATTTTATTTCCCTCAAATCCTCTGGACAAGTCTGGTGAGCCTCCCGATCCGCCACCTAGGACGCGCCCGATAGGGGAACAGGCTGAAACCCCCACAAGAAAGGAAAATTTTACGAAAATGTTTTGGCCCAGTTTGTATAGATGGAATATGGAGGAAAAAATCATCCCAGGAGATATATTGTCATTCTGAAAAAATTTCGCACACTTATCGGAAAAGACGATTAAAATTTTATGGACACATTATCAGAATGAACACTAACAGGCTAACTAAAAGAATTCTCAACCTGGCGCTTTCATTAAAAACCAAGAACAGCTGGCTTCGTGAAATTGTAATAGATCTCCAGGAAATCAACATCTCAGAAGACATTGTACAGGGCAGATGTAGATTCAGAACCAAAATTGAAGACAAACCCAACACCAGAGCTACTATAACTTGGAGAGAAGAACGAAGGAAGAAGCTCAGCGAGAGGACAAAGAGATTTGGGGAGGAAAAGAAGGCCAACACATCAGCTAAACAAGTTCAACCGTGCTCCTGAGTAGGGCATAACGATGTAATAATAATAATAATAATAATAATAATAATAATAATAATAATAATAATAATAATAATAATAATAATAATAATAATAATAATAATAATAAAGCACTTGGTAGGGTAAAGTGGTTATTTCTATTCCCGGCCGCCTTTGCCCCTAGGAATTAACCTGGTACTCATTTTTGTTGTGTGATGAGTGAACCTCAGGGCCATGTGCACCTCCGGAAGTGGAAATCTCGCTTCTTAAATTTTACGATTTCCTGACGGGGAATCGAACCCACGTTCTTCCGGGTGAAGCGAGCACGCCTTTACCTGTAATAATAATAATAATAATATGAAAATTATAGTCTATGGAAGGGATTCGATCAGGTTTCAACAATCAACCATTAAACACTAAATATGGAAATATCTCTCAAGAAGAAAAATTTAAGTATCTAGGTGAAATTATTGAATCAACAGGGTTAAATCAGCAAGCTTACAAAGAAACAATAGTAACACTTCAAAGAGCATACCAAATTACTTGGAACAGATATAATAAAAGAATCGTATCAAAAAAGGCACAATTACGACATTATAACACAGTAGTTAAAGCAGAAGCACTTTATACGTCTGAAACGATTATAATTGGTGACAGATCTCGAATAAAGATGATCGTAAAACGAGAAAGAAAATTCCCCAGGAAAATCATAGGACAAAAGTGCGAAAACGGAATTTGGATTAAAAACAAACCACAGATACCATCAGGAAACGGTGGTTACAATTTTATGGCCTCTTATATAAAATGGATAATAACTTGCTCACAAAAGAAAATTTAAAACTTAGCCTTATCAATGAATAGTCACAATAATAACTGGCTTACAGAAATCAGTGAAGACCTAAATGAAATTGGCATTACTGAAGAAACCATTCAAGATAGAATAAAATTCATAATGCTAATTCACAAACACAAATTTTCCCTAAACCCCATCCGAGTAAATACAGGAACACAGCGAGCGGATAAAGAGATATTAAGAACAGAAGAAAAATAAAAAAAAGTGCTAATAAGTTCAAAGGTGCTCATTAGTTGGGCATAACGAATTAATAATAATAATAATAATAATAATAATAATAATAATAATAGTAATAATAATAAACTCCAAAGACATTGTAGTAACATTTATAGCTTTTAAAGAAGGCTTTTGTCTCTGTTGATAGGGAAACTCTAGATAAAATAATTCGAGAGTTCGGCGTTAAAACTAAATTGGCAAATTTAATCCGTGGTGAAACCATTCAGAATAAATAGAGGTGTAAGGCAAAGTGATGGTTTATCTCCATTCCTACTCAACTGTGTCCTGGAGAAAATTGTCAGAATTTGGAATGAAAAACACAAGAACAAAAGCTATCACCAGTAACACTGAGAAAAAGAACAGAGGTGTTGAAATAAACTGTCTGGCATTTGCAGATAATTTTGCCATGATTTCAAAAAAACCTGAAAAATGCAGCAATATGAGTCAATCTCTTGGAATAAATAGTCAACAGAACAGGTTTAAGATTTTTTGTAGAAAAATCAAATTTATGACAAATATAAAAATATGCTCCAGAATTAGTGATAATAGGAATGTAAAGAAATTCAGATATTTGGGAGAAACAATTAAAAAAAAACAGGTAGGATTATAGCTTCAGAAATTTTGTGAACAAACTCCATTTTTTCTGAAAACGTTTCTTTTTTTACAATTTGATTTACGTCGCATCGACACAGATAGGTCTTATGGCGACGACGGGATAGGAAAGAGCTAGGAGTTGGAAGGAAGCGACCTTAGCCTTAATTAAGGTACAGCCCTAGCATTTGCCTGGTGTAAAAGTGGGGAAACCACGGAAAACCATCTTCAGGGCTGCAGACAGTGGGGTTCGAACCCCAACCGCACAGCTACTTGCTTGGTTTTGAAGAAGGAAAAAAGAACAACCATGAGAACCAGAACTGCATGGACGGAAGAACGCAAGAAGAAACAAAGCGAATTTTGAGATGGGAAAAAGCAAATTCACCTGCTAAATAAGTTAAATCGCGCTTCTTAGTCGGGAAAAACGTTGTGGGGATATAAATAAATAAATAAATAAATAAATAAATAAATAAATAAATAAATAAATAAATAAATAAATACCGTATTTACGCGAATAATACCCGCACATTTTTAAAAAAATTTGGGAACGAAATTGGGGTGCGGTTTTTATTTGCGTCAAAGTTGGCTTTTTTTTCAAAATAAGCCTACCTAAGTTTTGGGTGCGGGATTATTCGGTGGCGAATAATAATAATAATAATAATAATAATAATAATAATAATAATAATAATAATAATAATAATAATAATAATAATAATACCCGCATATTTAAAAAAATTGAGGCACGAAATTGGGATGCGGTTTTTTGCGTCAAAGTTGGCATTTTTTTTCAAAATAAGCCTACCTAAAGTTAGGGTGCGGGGATTATTCGGTGGCAGGGATTATTCGCGTGAATACGGTAAATAAATTTATTCTGACACCCTTATAATATTGAAGCCTACATCTGTCCTAATTTGTTCATAATATTTATGTCCTAGTCTTACTTATCGTCATTTTTTCCAAGTCTTGAGTACCGCTACCCTATAAGCCTACATAGAACTCCTCTGTCATTGTCATATTCATATCTTGATCTCGGCTACCACTACCATTACCATATTCGCGTCTTGGTCTCCTCTTCTACTGCCATATTTACGCTTTGGCCCCCTCTATAATCATCATATTTAGACTATTCATGTTTTCGCTTCTTTCAGTCATAGTCTATAATATGTTAGCCTTTTCGCTTCCGAAAAATACGCCTAGTTAACACAAGACTTCGGCTGAATTTGGTATTGGTTCTACAAACATTTAAAACTCCTGTGGGGGTACGGTATTATTATTATTATTATTATTATTATTATTATTATTATTATTATTATTATTATTATTTCTTCGTTAGGTCTATGCTCAATTCAATACCGAAATCTCTTCATGAATTCGCTGTGATGGTTTTTTTTGTTCTTCTGTCCACTGTTTTCCAGGGGTCTTTTTTAGCTTTTTCCGCAAATGTGTGATTTGCAACTAGAATTCCAAAAAGTTTACGACTATTTATGGTATCGTTTTTAGCGTTCATTCCTTGTAAATACTGCTTAATTTCTTCCAACCATTTGACCTTCACCTTCTTTGAAATGATTATAGTTAGGGCCTAATCGGTTTTACCAAATCAGCGCGTGTTCCATCATGCCAGTGCTACAAGTTGAAACTAAAACTAGGCGTGATCTTTAGAGTAAGATCACGAGAATACAACTCGATTGTTGAGTGTACTCTGGCGAAATTCAATTATTATTATTTTTTATACATCGTTATGCCCTACTCAGGAGCACGGTTGAACTTGCTTGGCTGATGTGTTGGCCCTCTTTTCCTCCCAAAATCTCTTCATCCTCTCGCTGAGCTTCTTCCTTCGTTCTTCTGTCCAAGTTAGAGTAGCTCTGGTGTTGGGTTTGTCTTCAAAGTGGTGATTGTCGATTTTGGTTCTGAATTTACATCTGTCCTGTACAATGTCTTCTGATATGTTGATTTACTGGAGATCTGTTTCAATTTCATGAAGCCAGCTGTTCTTGGTTTTAGACGAAAGCGCCAGGTTGAGAATTCTTTTAGTTAGCCTGTTAGTGTTCGTTCTGATAATGTGTCCATAAAATTTCAATCGTCTTTTCCGAAAAGTGTGAGAAATTTTTCAGAATGACAATATATCTCCTGGGATGATTTTTTTCTCCATATTCCATCTATACAAACAAGGCCAAAATTTTTTCGTAAAAGTTTCCTTTCTTGTTTCTCAATGTCTTTGGAATACGTATAATAAAATTATTATTATTATTATTATTATTATTATTATTATTATTATTATTATTATTAGTGTTGTATGTCCGGCGCTCCCTTCTCGCTCCGCCAGCCAGCTACACGCGCGCCAAGTGTCATTCTTCTAGCCTCGACGCGCAGCCCTCAGTGCGCGTGCCTGAACCATCGTATGTGTACTATAAAGAGGAACTCCCAGCCTGTCCAGATCCTGGCCAGGGAGAGGGCGACACCCTCTAGGTGGCCCGCCCCACCCCCTCAGGGTGGGGAATGAAAGCGTCCGAGCGAGCGAGCTGTCCAGATGCCCACTTGCCCCGGTGTCCGGCTCCAGAATACACCCTACGTCGAGCACGGAGGCTACTCCTCTTGAAAATGTGCTTCGACCAGGTGGACTGAATTTCTGGCAGTACGAGGTCTCACCTCTGGTCACCGCTCTTCTTCCGCTGCCCATATCCAGTCATACTATTACATACCGTCATATTTCCTTAATTGATGCAAGCTCCCTTGGTTTCGCCAAGTAAGAATTCTTCCAACATTGAACTTGCCTTTATGAACTCAACAAGGAAGGACTTTCCAAAACATTTATGTCAGTACTTCTGATAGTTTTCGACTATCGACTTTTCATATCAAGGACTATCTTTTCGAGATAGAAGTGGATGTAAATACTGTAAACTTGTATATAGTGTACAAAAGATAGACTCTTTCTCAAGATTCCTAATTCATTTGCTTCAAGTTAAATTTCATTTTTATTTGTGTAAATAGTGTATTTTGCATTTGAAGCGAATAATAAAGTTGTGTTTTGTAAATCTCAACCTTGGTTACAACAATTATTATAGTTGTTGTTGTTGTTATTTTACTTCGTTTTGCCCGACCAAGGAGCGCTGTTGAACTCATTATGTTTTTGCTTTCTCTTTGTCCAAAAATCACTTCATCCTCTCGCTCAGCTTTTTCCTGTGTTCTTCTGTCTTGTCTGTAAATTAGTGATTATCGATTAGTGTTCGGAATTAACATCTATTCAGTATAATTTTCTCCGTGATGCTGATATCCTTGAGGTCTGTTTCAATTTCACTAAGCCTTGGTTTTTAATGAAAGGGCAAGGCTGAAAATATCATCCCATCCTCGCTTGTTCTGAGAATAGCCTATTTCGTATACCCATAGTAATTCAATCGCCTTTTTATGAAGTTTTTTTTTGGGGGGGGATGACAATATATTTCCTGAGATTTGCTTTTCACCCAGATTCTATATCTATAAACTGGGCCGAAGAATTTCCATAAAATTTTCCCTTTCCTTTCTATGTCTTTGATAAGTTAAATGATCTACCACCTATGATTAAGGTTTCCGATGGATATATTTGCTTTACGTCCCATTAACTACATTTGACAGTTTTCGGAGACGGAGAGGTGCTGGAATTTTGTCCCACAGGGGATCCTTTCGTGCCAATAAATCTTCCGACAAGAGGCCGAAGTATTTGGGCACCTTCAAATACCACCACACTTATCCAGGGTCGAACCTGCCAAGTTGGGGCCAGAAGACAAGCGCCTAAAGCGCATGAGCCATTCAGTCCGGTGTTACACATATATTCAGTATCACAGCCCTTAGGTGCTGTTTACATTCTCTTCTACTAAATAATAACAAAAAGTGAAGTATCAGCATGCTTTTTGTATCCGCCGGCGTACGTTCTCTCTCGGAATAATGTCTTCTAAACCTGCTACCTATCTGTCTCTGAAAAGGAAAGAAAAAATACATCTACTCCAGTATTTTGATATCCTGTGTTCAAAAATCGACGCAGATAACATGTAACTTGTTAACGATTAATCAATTTGAAAAAATCTCAAAATATATTACATTAAATACATTATTAAAATGACAAAAATATGACCAAAACAATAAAAGTGGCCGAAATATGCATTTATAAGCGTGGCATTGTTTGGAAGTGAAACATGGACGATAACTAGCTCAAAAAGAAAGAGAATAGAAGCCTTTGAAATGTGGTTTTACAAAAGAATGCTGAAAGTGAGATGGGCAGATCGAATCACGAATGAAGAGATACTGAATCGAATTGGTGAGAGGAGATTGATTTGGCTAAATTTCACGAGAAGACGTCATAGAATGATAAGACACATCTTAAGACACCCAGGACTTGTTCAACTGTTATTATTATTATTATTATTATTATTATTATTATTATTATTATTATTATTATCATTATTATTATTATTATTATTATTATTGCTAGTGGCTTTATGTCTCACCGACATAGTTTACTCTTATGGCGACGATGGGATAGGAAAGGGCTAGGAGTTGGAAGGAAGCGGCCGTGGCCTTAATTAATATACAGCCCCAGCATCTGTCTGGTGTGAAAGTGGAAAATCATTTTCAGGGCTGTCAATAGTGGGGTTCGAACCCACTGTCTCCCGGTGGCAAGCTCACAGCTGTGCGCCCCTAATCGCACGGCCAACTCACCCGGCTTTTTGTTATTTAAGAGATAAATTTCAGAAAGAACATCCCCAGAAAAAAAAAGACCCTAAGAGACATTCATCGTTCGGCTTTTATACCAATATACAGTCTACTGGATACTTATTTAGGAAAAAAGTAGTTTAGTGAACACCAAAAATGTGGGGAATTTTTATAGGTTCTCAAAATGTTTTAAAAACATTATAAATAATAAACTTAATTCGATATTTCAACGTTTGTTTTTATAATGTGTGTATCAACATGGATAAACCACAAAACATTTTTCAGACCAATTCGTATAATAAATGTAAATAAATGCGGGACTAGGGTTTCATTAACTGATTTTCGCTGGTGGTCTTAAACTCTTGTTGCGCACATAAAAATACACATTCCTAGCCCTTCAACTAAATGTAGAAAGCATCCTAGGGATATGAGCTACGAATTTGAGGTAAATAAAATACCAACGAAGTATGAGAATATTATTTTTTATTTATTACTAAAAATTACATTCCTTTTCTTAATCATCGTTATCTGGTCGGTTAGATTAGCAGTTTGCCTTTTTCTACCACTACGAGGGCAAAAGTGAGTCAGTGCAGAGTTTCACTTAAGCCCTTATAACTACATTCGGTGTAAGAATGGGCTCAAAGCTGAACCTTGAGGAACACCAACCTCCACAATGAAACTTCCAGAGATACCAGAACTCAAGCCCTTATAACTACATTCGGTGTAAGAATGGGCTCAAAGCTGAACCTTGAGGAACACCAACCTCCACAATGAAACTTCCAGAGATACCAGAACTCAAGCTCTTATAACTACATTCGGTGTAAGAATGGGCTCAAAGCTGAACCTTGAGGAACACCAACCTCCACAATGAAACTTCCAGAGATACCAGAACTCAAGCTTTTATAACTACATTCGGTGTAAGAATGGGCTCAAAGCTGAACCTTGAGGAACACCAACCTCCAGAGTGAAACTTCCAGAGATACCAGAATTCAAGCTTTTAAACTACAATCGGTGTGAACATTTTTCAAAAAAAAATCAAGAAGAACCTGAAGGTAAGGAACACAATAGAGAAAAAATAGAAACAAATATGTAAGTCAATTTGGCTAGGATTTGATTTAAAAATAAAACGAGTAAAAAACGAGCAGTTTTGGACTGTGTTTGGGAACTGCATTTAGGCCGGAAGTCATTTTCGAACTTTTTAAAGTTTGATAGAGTTATCCAAGACTTACAATTTGAAACCTTTCCGGGGCCTTTAGCCCTTGAACTTTCGGCACAACTGAGGAAATTACTTAATTTTACGGTTTTTCGTGGCATGGGGACCCCCACTTTGTCTACTAAGAAATGTTTTTGACATTAAAATCCGGGTCCTGGTAACAACACAGCCACTTCAGTTCAATAATTAAACCATTCTGTAGAACTTTAATTTTAATCCGTAGCGAGATCAAAGTCGGGATGAACCGGTAAAAATTGTCTCACTTCGGAATAATGTTCGTCTCCCAGTAGTGGACTGTATCGTTTGACACTCTTGGCCACCGAAGAATGCTAATGTTTCCGCTTTCCTTTCCTTCACTTTATTTTTTTCATTCTTATCGACAGATCGGCCGCAAACCGAGAACCATTAAGCTTTCTCAGTTTTTTTCCCCCCCTTCTCCGAGAATCGCGACAATGGGCTGGAGATGTGAACGTTTAACGTTAGTCTTCAGGGGGCCTTCCTTACCTCTGAAACACCTGCGCTTCTTTCTAACAGAGAGCGCGGAGGGAAAGAGAGACAAATGACATTCGGGTTGCGAAACACTAGATTAAAGTGATATTTCAGCTGTACAAGTGTAGCGAATATGGAGGGTGAAGGTTCATTTTCTGGTGAAAAATTGAGAGCTGTACGAAAGAACTAGTGTCTGCCTGCGGAATGTTCCCTTTAATAGCTGCAATACATTTCCTCTCTTCGTCCATTATTTTCACGTATTGTACCCAAAGAAAATCATGTAAATAATTGAATGCATTTATTTATATTTTGCGTTGTACCACGCTTTGCGGGGCTTTTATGACAGCTAAATCCGCGAACACATTAATAATAATACTAATAATATCTTTCTTTCTTAATTTCTTTACCCTCCAGGGTTGGTTTTCCCTCGGGCTTAGCGAGGGATCCCACCTCTACCGCCTCAAGGGCAGTGTCCTGGAGCGTGAGACTTTGGGTCGAGGATACAACTGGGGAGGAGGACCAGAAACTCGTCCAGGTGGCCTCGCCTGCTATGCTGAACAAGGGCCTTGTGAGGAGGGGGGCGGGAGATTAGAAGGGATAGACAAGGAAGAAGGAAGGAAGCGGCCATGACCTTAAGTTAGGTACTATCCCGGCATTTGTCTGGAAGAGAAGTGTGAAACCACGGAAAACCACTTCCAGGATGGCTGAGGTGGGAATCGAACTCATCTCTACTTGGTTCCAGCCCTTGCATCCCTTTTCAAATTTCGTGCCAGAGCTGGTAATCGAACCCGGGCCTTCGGCTAATCACGCTGACCAATACAGGGAGGTGGACATAATAATAATAATAATAATAATAATAATAATAATAATAATAATAATAATAATAATAATAATAATAATGTAGGCTATCACTTAACGAAGTATTGAAGAACGTAGTTCTTGAATTGTGATGTTAATTAATTTTAATAAAAAAATTGGCAAATTCCTGTTAACAACGTACTTCTTAATTTATCTACTGAAAACAATTACATCTTCAATGAAAATGAAATGGCGTGTGGCTTTTAGTGCCGGGAGTGTCCGAGGACAAGTTCGGCTCGCCAGATACAGGTCTTTTCTGATTTGACTCCTCGTAGGCGACCTGCGCATCGTGATGAGGATGAAACGATTATGAAGACGGCACATACACCCAGCCACCGTGCCAGTGAAATTAACCAATTATGGTTAAAATTTCCGACCCGGTCGGGAATCGAATCCGGGACCCTTGTGACCAAAGGCCTATTCGTCCACTCACTCCTTTCCTTATATTTCTAGTGGCATAGGAGCTTTCGATCCATACCTTCAAATAAAATCTGCAAAGGTGCTAGAAACAAATGAATGCGGAAAGATGGCGAAGAGCAGATATACCGAGATGAGCGGTTATTATACAGAATGCCTTCGCTATTAGAAGAACCACGGAGTAACACGGAAAGCATCTGTTTCTCTTGGCGTGGCACCTATACGGTTAGACAGATGTTCAGCAAGAGATGAGGGTGTCTTTTAATTACCAATGGTAAATAATTATAGGACACGTTTCATTTTCTATTTTCACTCTACCAGATGGAAGAGTAAAATTGACTCGCAGGCAGCCTTACCTCCAAGACAAGACAAGATATTATGGATGGGATCAGTCCCATAGCTGTATCGGCTTACATAGCATCTTGACAATATTATGTAATTTTGCCGATAGTAACAGTAGAATTGGAAAAATCTTTTTACGAATGAGCTGCAAATTGCAGTCAACTTCACTTTCCACTACCATAAAGTCTATGCGTTTATTATATTGGCAATGCCTCTATAGGCCTATCACATGGTGAAATGCAATCACAGATTGAAGACTTGGTAAAAGAAGGAAAAAAGGTGGGACTAACGATCAACTCAAAGAAAACCAAGGCCCTAAGGATGAACACCAACAAACTAGACCCATTTGTCTTCAGTGATGAACCTATAGAGGATGTGTAGTTTCCAAAGATGGAGGCGCAGTACAGGATGTTTCTCGGCGTATACAAAAAGCAAATGGTGCCTTTGTTCGACTCTATCCGGTATGGAAGAACAACAAAATATCTACCAGGACCAAACTTCGCATTTTCCGAAGTAATGTCAAGGCTGTTCTACTATATGGGTCCGAGACCTGGAAAGTGACTAAAAAGATTACCTCCAATTTGCAGACCTTTGTCAACCGCTGTTTAAGGAAGATTCTAAACATCTACTGGCCGGAAGTAATCTCCAATCATGGCCATACAGATAAGGCGGCGGAAATGGAAATGGATAGGGCATACGTTGAGGAAAGGGAATGAAGCCATTGAGAGAGAGGCACTGGATTGGAACCCGCAGGGTAAAAGGAGGAGAGGAAGGCCCAAACAAACGTGGCGAAGATCTGTACACAGGGAGGCAATGGAAGAAGGCAAGACCTGGAGAAAGGTGAAGAGGTTGGCTGGCAACAGGATCAGATGGACATGCTTTGTTGATGCCCTGTGTTCCACAAGGAACAACAGGAATTAAGTCAAGTAAGTCAAGTCTCTACAGGCCTATGCATGTAAAACTTACAAGATGTCAGCTCATAAGCTCAACTTGTTCCACCAACGGCACTTCAGTCGAATTACGAATAGAGATATGTTATACTGCACACAAGCGTTTCTACATAGCTTGAAGAAAATTGTTGCCAAAAGGAGACTGTGCGATTTGCAGACAATAAATTAATAATGAAAAGCTTCCAAGATCTGTCGGATACTGAGGAAGGGGAATGCCACGCTGTATCTGGCGACGAACATTTGCGAAGAGACGGATGTCCACAGGGAAGGACAGAAAACCTGGCTGCAAGTTATGGACAGTGGGAGCCTTTACCTTTCGTACCTTCATGGCCTGTATAGAACTGGCTTTGTTAGATTATATATTTTTTTCTTGCTATTTGCTTTACGTCGCACCGACACAGATAGGTCTTATGGCGACGATGTGACAGGAAAGGCCTAGGAATGGGAAGGAAGTGGCCGTGGCCTTAATTAAGGTACAGCCCCAACATTTTCCTGGTGTGAAAATGGGAAAACACGGAAAACCATCTTCAGGGCTGCCGACAGTGGGGTTCGAACCCACTATCTCCCGGATACGCTTATCTAGAATATTGGCATTCATAGTCTGACTCAAGACATGCCACTTTGTCCCCATTCTCCCCTCTATGCAACCACTTATGTGCAACGTAATACAATCCCGGTTACAACGCTGCTATGTTGCCTCTTTTACGAGCGGTTGGCGTTCTCTGACAGGAATATTCCAGTATTTGATCTGCTTTAGAACGTCCAACTACTTGTCCCCCGTAAGACCGCAGCCGAAGAAAAAATAGGTAGATAATCGGGATCAGATGCCGACAATGAAGGATTATCTACAATCTGTATAAAAATCAGTCTGCAGTTATAAGAATCAAAGGCTATGAAAAAGAAGCAGCAATCCACAAGGGAGTGAGGCAAGGCTGCAGTTTGTCCTCTCTCCTCTTCAATGTTTCTATAGAACAGGTGGTAAAGGAAATAAAAGAGGAATTTGGCAACGGATTCACAATCCAGGGAGGGGAAATCAAAACCCCGAGATTTGCTGATGATATTGTTATTTTATCTGATCTGCAAAAGATCTGGAGAAAATATTGAATGGTGTGCACACAGTATTGGAGAAGGAGTATAAGAGGAAAATAAATAATGGTGTGCAGTCTAACGAAGTCAGGTGATGTAGGAAATATTAGATTAGAGAATGAAGTCAATCAATCACTACTGATCTGCATTTAGGGTATACGTCCAGGTGGCATATTCCCTATCTGTTGTTTTCCTAGCCTTTTGTTAAATTATTTCAAAGAAATTGAAAATTTACTGAAAATCTCCCTTTAGTACATTATTCCCATCCCTAACTCCCCTTCCTATAAACGAATATTTGCCCCCATTTGTCCTCTTGAATTCCAACTTTATCTTCATATTGTGATCTTTCCTACTTTTAAAGACGCCACTCAAACTTACTCGTCAACTAATGTAATTCCATACCATCTCCGCTGACAGCTCGGAACATACCACTTAGTCGAGCAGCTCGTCTCCTTTCTCTCAGGTCTTCCCAGCGCAAACTTTGCAACATTTTTGTAACGCTACCGTACTCTTGTTGCCGGAGGTCACCCAGTACAAATCGAGCTGCTTTTCTTTGGATGTTTTCCAGTTGTTGAATCAAGTAATCCTGGTGAGAGACCCATACACTGGAAGCATACTCTAGTTGGGGTCTTACCAGAGACTTAATATGCCCTCTCCTTCAAATTCTTACTACAACCCCTAAATACCCTCATAACCATGTGCAGAGATATGTATCCTTCATTTACAATCCCATTTAAGTCATTACCCAATGAGGATCTTTCCTTATATTAACACCCAGATACTTACAATGACCCCCAAAAGGAACTTTCACCCCGTCAACGCAGAAATTAAAACTGAGAAGACTTTTCATATTTGTGAAACTCACAACCTGACTTTAAGCCCGTTTATCATCATACAATTGCCTGCTGTCCATCTCACAACATTATCGAGGTCATTTTGCAGTTGCTCACAATCTTGTGACTTATTTATTACTCTCTACAGAATAACACAATCTGCAAAAAGCCTTACCTCTGATTCCACTTCTTTATTCATATCATTTATACATATAAGAAAACATAAAGGTCCAATAATACTGCCTTGAGGAATTCCCCTCTTAATCATTACAGGGTGGGATAAAGTTTCGCCTACTCTAATTCTCTGAGATCTATTTTCTAGAAATATAGCAACCCATTCAGTCTACTCAGGGGGAATCTGGATGATAAGGAAATCTCATGACCTGTATCAATACTCAGAGAAAATCTCAGACACATTTAGGAAAAGTCATTTGAATGTTTGTGGACATACCATTCTCATAATGATTAATCTGAGATTGTCTAAAGGAATTCTGAATCTTGCCCTATCAATGAAAGTAAAAACCAAATTGGCTGCTCGAAGTTGAAAAAAGATCGTCTTATACAGAAAATTAGTCGACAGTCACCGCTTTAAAATTATCCACCAACAAAACCTGGTCAGAAGATCACAGGAAAAGCCACAACAAGATGATGAAGAGATTTTTGCGAGAAATAAAAGGCAACGACATCAGATAAATAAGTTCAATCGCGAACATTAGTTGGGAGTAACGAAGAAAGGAATAATAATAACTAGAGCCCGGATTTTTATGCATTAATAGGTTAGAATGCAAACTCACTAAAGCGAATATTAACTATAGTCTACCTTCACAACGACTATGCTATGGGGTTTGCATAAACATTAGGGTCACGGCCCATCAGAACCCCTATAACTTATGTTACTCTTGCTACATTATGGAAGAGCGGGTGGCCGACACTTCCTACTAACCAAATTAGTTTGCAATCTAACCTGTTACTGCATAAAAATCCGGGCTTTAATAATAACAATGACCTCTGTCAACTCAGTTTGGCAATATCCCTCAGGTAAATAATTTCAAATAAGTTACTAAGAGGAAATCATCCGACCATCCGGATAAAATCGAGAAGCAAACAAAGAGAGAATTTGTAAATTACAAAAAAAAGCCTACAGAATCACATGAAACAGGTACAACAAAAAACGATATCACGGAACGCTAAATTAGAACAATATAACACTGTAATTAAGCCTGAAGCATTACAGGCATCAGAAACCTTGAACAATGGAAGCAGACCACTAACTAAATAGAAAAAAATTAAGAAAGGAATATCCTTATGTAAAGCTTTGGTCCAGTATGCATTAAAGGAGGAGTGTGGTTGAAAAGGATGCCAGAAAACATTAGGTAAGGTAAGAGTTATTCTGCCCGAAGGCAGGTCAGAACCTCCGCAAAGGTGTTCCTGAGCCGGAGTTTACGTGCGGTAGGGTGGACAGTTCCTTTCCGCTCCTCCATTCCCTTACCCCCCAAAAACAGCGCGTGGCAACCCATCCAACTCCTGACCACGCCCAATGTTGCTTAATTTCGGAGATCTCACGGGATCCGGTGTTTCAACACGGCTACGGCCGTTGGCGAAAATATTAGACACTATTATAAAAAGACGACTGTAATTTTATGGCCGTATTCAAAGAACGACCAATGAAAGACTTACTAATAGGATATTTAATTATGCCTCCTCACTAGAAATGAAGAAAATCGGGATAATCGAAATTTGAAAAAGGCCTTCAAGAATTCAGCGTAACAGGTGAAATTATGTGGGACAGGCCTAACTTTAGAATGTTGGTGAACAAAGATCATTTTGCTGAAAAACCAGAGATGAGAACCAACACTGCATGAATGGAAAAACGGAAGAAAAATCACAGCGACAGGATGAAGAGATTCTGTTTTTTTTTTGCTATTGGCTTTACGTCGCACCGACACAGATAGGTCTTATGGCGACGATGGGACAGGAAAAAGCTAGGACTGGGAAGGAAGCGGCCGTGGCCTTAATTAAGGTACAGCCGCGGCATTTGCCTGGTGTGAAAATGGGAAACCACGGAAAACCATCTTCAGGGCTGCCGACAGTGGGGTTCGAACCCACTCTCTCCCGAATACGAAGAGATTCTCTTAGGAGAAGAAAGAAAATTCACCTGGTAAATAAGTTCAATCGCGCTCCTTACACAACGTGGTGAAAAAAGTAAATATCAATAATAATTGCTTCCTACATTGAGATATTGTCTGTGTTGATAATATTTGGTGATTTTCACGATTAACTATTCAAGTTGGCAGCAATGATAGATGTACCATTTTCAAGCACATACCAGCCATCCTGTCGATCTTAAATTTCTGGCAGTACCAGAAATCGAAGCCTCCGTGGCTTAGGCGGCAACGCCCCGGCCTCTCAACGCTGGGTTCCGTGGTTCAAATCCCGGTCACTCCATGAGAGATTCGTGCTAGACTAAATGGAGGCGGGCCGGACTTTTTCCTGGTACTCCGGTTTTCCCTGTCATCTTTCATTTCATCAACACTCTCCAATATCATTTCATTTCATCTGTCAGTCATTATTCACTGCCCCAGAAGACTGCGACAGGCTTCGGCATCCGGCACAGTTTATAACCTCGTCGCTAGATGGGAGCTTAATTCTTAATTCTTTTCATTTCACCGAGGACGGGAGTTAATAATTATAACCGATGCTATACTGTTGAAACCGTAATACTCGCTGACAATTTAAAAGATCATTCCTTTTGCACAGCCCTTTCGTCTAATAAAATACTCGTTGATCAATTATAAGTTTACGATCTGTGCCGATACAAAATAAAACATTGCCTTAAAGCTGCGTCTCGCATAAGAAGCAAAGCCTGTTTTTCAAGGCCTCCTGGTGATACTTCATGTAACGTGATTTAAATTGTAAATTATTCGCCTCACCTAGTTAGTTCAAGGGGGCTTAGATTTCGATACACTGATCTGTGTTATAAGACAGCCCCTGTTGTAATCGTAACTGACTGGCTATTGCGGTAAAATTGGCGAGCTTTTATTCACAACGGCATATCTTCACAATCATAAATTTAACAGGAGAGAACAGAACAATTTTCGTGAGTTCATTTTTCTATGCGGATGTGCAAAGTGAAATTAATCTTACTGTACCGTACTGTAGTAATGTATGTTTGCATCACATATTTACCCACTCCTAGAGTATGATGTATTTAGGGTTTATTTCCATTTACACATGCGCATAGGAAAATTAACTCAACGAAAATTGTTCTGATGGACAGTATATCAATATGTGGCTGGGAGGCGTGACCAGTCTTAACACAGATAATGTATAGGAAGAGCATTGTCACATTCGCGGTTTAGAGACAGTGGCAGCGGCATATCTTCAAAATGGATTAACAAAACGAAGAAGTATATAGTTTGAATGATAGCTAGAAAGGAAAACATACTATCAAGAAAAAGCACTAAATTAAATTAAATTAAATTAAATTAAATTTGCCCCATGTTATGTAATTTCCATTCTCCTCTAGATTAACTTTACTTAATAAAAACAAAGACCACTACAAAGTTGCTCCCTAGATTAAAACAAATGCATTTTTCTCTTACAATTTTATCCTACATAATTTACACGAAATTAACCCCGCATTTACAAGACTACATAATATTTCAAATTAGTGTATTTTCAATGATCTCAGGAACGATTAAATCGGGAGAGACTTTTTAAATGAACGGAGTGTTATCTCCAAGATTATGTATTCAGTCCATCCGACATTGTACAGTTTTTATTTCATTGTATTACTATTCAGGGTTACATGGATAAAATTGTGTGTTTTTTGCTTATCATTTGCCGTAGTTAACTGCATCCTAGTTTCCTCCGTTCTCTTATGTCTATTAGTTAGTTTAGCATTTATTTGATTATATGCCGCGAATGTACTATGGCCCAGGGACCCGGAGGTGGTATTCTTGGAACGGAGGGAAGTGCGGTCGACCCTCGCACGGTCGGAAGAGCATTTGTTCACCCATCAGTATGGATTTAATTTCAGCTTTCCAGATGAGGTGGCATTTGACTCTAGACTGAAAAGATCCCATATGGCTGTAGCTAAGTTTGGGGCAAATTTGCTGAGACGTATGGTCCTATGGGTCAAAGGGGTTATGGTGGAATGGTCCAAATACATACATCAGAAAGGCATAACACTCTATAATGGAGACGTATATATGTAAAATGTTTTTAAAAGTTTGTTTGGGCCACCTGAGGACCACGGTGCTTGTTCTTTAGCTGTGTTGTTGTTGTTGTTGTTGTTTTCGATGGTTGCTGCTTTCTTCTTGGTGCCTTGACCTCTTCTGTTGGCCCAGTAATCCTTCATTCTCTAGCTGAACTCTATTTTGCGTTGTTCGGACCATTTTCTTGTCTCATTGTGGTTAGTTTCTACAAGGGATGTTAGGAAGGGTCTCGTTTTGATAATTGAACGGTAGTTGCTTCTGTTAATTACGATGGCATTATTAATATTAAGTTCAGCCAGATCCTTCTCTACCTGCAGGATCCACTGGGATCCAGTGGCTTTACACTTGCTTGGCTATAGGACAGCCTGTGGGAATCCATTCAATTCAGATGTCTGTAGAAAGCAAGCTGTTTCCTTTGTTGGCATCTGTGAGGATTTCTTGGTGTTGGTAGAGTTCACGGTCTGATTCTATCTTTCTCAGGAACGTCCTTTCTTGTACTTAGAGGGCTCTTAGTGGGGTCTTCTTGGCCAGTGATTGGCACTCTGTTGCGTAGAGGACTGCTGGTCTCACTATTGTATTGTAGTGTCTTAGTTTGACGTTCATCGATAAGTGTTTTGAGGCGTACAGTTTTCTGCAGGCATGGTGTGCTTTGTGTAGTTTGATTCTCCTCTGCTTGAGAGCAACCATTTCACTTACGTCTTCTAAAATCCACTCTCCAAGGCTTTTTCTCTCTTGATGTCACTGACACTCATTGCTCTAGACGCGTCTTTCATATTGGTAATGAACTAGGTCTTTCCGATGTTGATAAAGAGAACTGTTTTAGCCGCTATTGAGTGTAGTGTTTGGAGTTGCATAGTAGCCTCTTGCACGTCGTTTGTTAATAAGGTCAAGTCATTATTCTTCTTATTTCGTTTCACCCTCTTTGGGGTACGTTGAATCAATCACTTCTTTGTATTTTGTTCTTTCTTTGTGCCCAGTATTTCTTCATTCTTTCCGATCTTCCTTTACTCTCGTCTTGGCTTTTAATGTGCGATATATTTGTCTTGAAACCTTATATTTTCGTCTTTAGTTATTACTTTAGCTGTTCGATCGAACAGTGAAATTTATGTAATTTTAAATTATACTACATTAGGTCTTTCTCAGTTTCTTTAAACGAGTTGGGTTTTGTTTTGCGGTTACGGAAGAAGTCAAAGATTTGTTTGGTTAATCTTTTGTAGGGGTAGCGTGCCTGCCTCTTACCCGTAGGCCCCGGGTTGGATTCCCGGCCAGGTCAGGGATTTTTACCTGCACATGAGGGCTGGTTCGAGGTCCACTCAGCCTACGTGATTAGAATTGAGGAGCTATCTGACGGTGAGATAGCGGCCCCGGTCTCGAAAACCAAGAATAACGGCCGAGAGGAATCGTCGTGCTGACCACACGACACCTCGTAATCTGCAGCCCTTCGGGTTGAGCAGCGGTCGCTTGGTAGGCCAAGGCCCTTCAAAGGGCTGTAGTGCCATGAGGTTGGTCTGAGAAGATGACCGTAAAAATTTAACCTTCTTATTCGCACAGTATCTGAGAGTTTTTTCAATTTTCTAGTAGAGCGTTTCATTCTTCATGTATGTTATCTTATTGTCCTGAAATTTTGGTCCTATAATCCTTCTTAAAAATTTCCTTTCTTTTAGCTTGAGTTTCTCCATCTGGCCTTTGAAATTCGTGTTTAGTGTTTCTGGTACGTATAGTGCTTATGGTTTAATTACTGTTTTATTATTTAATTTTGACCCCCATGAAAGGGATTTCTTGTTTTATGTATATTTTGTTAGTTGGAAGGCGAGTTCAAGTTTATTTTTCCAGGATCAAGTTATTATTATTATTATTATTATTATTATTATTATTATTATTATTATTATTATTTATATGGAAATTATCTGGAATGGCTTTCTGTAGATATACAAGAAATGCCTCATCCTACGAGAGAGAGTTGCTGGCATACTTCGGAGCAAAACATGACGTGAGGAACAAAGTTTAAGAATGTATATGCAAGTTTGTTGGTTGAACTTGCTAGTTGCTTTGCCTTTGAGAGCACCGACCTAACAATCAGAAGGTTACAGCCTCATGCGTCATAACGATTAGAACACAAATTGTCGAGCAATTAATATTCATATAAAGACAGGTTCTCACAACACAATGCCACTCGTTAATTTAATTCCGTAATGACAGCCAATTTGTTCATTAGTGCGGCGGAAGATTTAATAACCCGTTACAAGGTGCTCAGAAAGTATCATCCAAGCTAGAAAACATACTCGAGGAAACTTGGAATAGAACAGTAATACAATAACCTAAAACACAGCAATAATAATAATAATAATAATAATAATAATAATAATAATAATATGCTAATAATAACAATAATAATCTAGTGTGAAAAACCCGATACATGGAAGGACCTCCTAGATACTTGGACAGAAAACCTCTGGTAACTCATTTGGCAAAATGCCTCAGCTAAATCATTTCAAGTGTGAAGGAAAAATCATCCAACCATCCGGATTAAATCATGGAGCAAACGGAGAGAGAATTTCTAAATGACAAAAACTGTATAGAATTACATGGAACAGGAACTTCAGGCAAGCAACTCAATGTTGAAAACATCCTAGGGATATGACCTACGAATTTTATGTAAATAAAATATAATAAAGTATAAGAATATATTCTTTATTTATTCCTGAAAATTTCAATCCTCTTCTTAATAATCGTTATCCGGTCGATTAGATTAGCAGTTTGTCTTTTTCTACCACTACGAGCGCAAATGTGAGTCAGTGCAGAGTTTCACTTAAGCCTTTATAACTACATTCGGTGTAAGAATGGGCTAGAAGCTGAACCTTGAGGAACACCAATCTACACAGTGAAACTCCCAGAGATACCAGAACTAGATTTTTTAAAAATCTAAAAATCCTGAGGGTATTTGGATAAATAAGTTAATTTGTCAAGTATTTGAATAAAAAGGAAAACGAGTAAAGAAACAAGCGATTTTAGGCTGTTTTTCCGGAACTGCATTAAGACCGGAAGTGATTTTCGAAGTTTTTTTAAAGTTTGATAGAGCTATCCAAGACTCACACACTTTGAAGCCTTTCCGGGAAATTTAGCCCTTCAACTGTCAACACAATTGAGAAAATAGCATAATTTTACGTTTTTCATAGTATGGGGATCCCTACTTTGTCTGCTAACAAATCTTTTCGGCATTCAAACAATATCTCGGAAGACTAAATTAAAAGATTATAACACTGTAATTAAGCTCGAAGCATTTTACGCATAAGAAGACTTGATGAACAGAAGCAGATCACCAAGAAAAACAAGAAAAGAAAATCCTTAGGGAAATTTTTGGCCCAGTACCCATGGAAGGAGTTTGGATGAAAAGAATGTCTCCTGAAATTATATCAGCATTCCGAGAAAATATCAGACACTATTAGAAAAAAGACGATTGAAATTTTCTGACATAATCGAAGAATGGTCCATGAAAGACTTACTAAAATATATTTAATTACGCCTCCTCATGAAAAGCCATGAATTTAAAAGCATAACAGGTGAAAATAGGACAGGATTAGCTTTAGAACGTAGGTGAACAAACATCACTTTGCTGAAAAACCCAAGATGAGAACAACACTGCGTGGGCGGAAGAACGGAAGAAAAAACACAGGGAGGGGATGAAGAGGTTCTGTTGAGAGAAGAAAGCAAATTCATTTGCTAAATAAGTTCGATCGCGCTCTTTCGTTGGTCAAAACGTTCTGTAAACAAAGAATATGACACCAGGCTTTTCGTAGAACTCACAATCTGTGATTAAAATGGGGTGTCTATTTGCTAGTAAGTTCCTCTGAATGACTGGGAAAGTTTGTTAAGAGACAGTGAAAAGGTCGAGAGAAAAATTCTCCGCAAAATGACAATGGATCCAAAACTTGTAAATGGAAAATAGCATATAGGTTAGGGAGACATGAAGAACTGTATTGGAAAACTGAACGACTGATGGACACTATCAGGAAAAGAAAACTGAAATTCTATGGACACCTCTTTCGAATGGATAGAAAGCGATTGACAAAAAAATCTTTCAGATACTTGATAGTAGACATAAAGTTTCTGACAAGTGGTTCCAAGAGGTGAGGAAGGACTTCAACAAGGATGGACAAAGGCAAGAGAACATCTCCAATAGAGCGCAGTACTCGTTACAAATCAACAACATCAAGGGCTTCCACGAAGAACGATGGAAGGATGGCAGGCTGCCAAGGAAGGAACGCAGAAATTCTGTGCTGCAAAAATGACTTCACAAATGTGTAATATTTATTTAATGCGCTCCCTAATGGCCTTCGGTGAAGCTCTTCGAAACACCAGACGTCACAACATGAGGTCGTACATAGCACAAACGCTCCGTGAGAAAGCATGTCAAGTGTATGAGGAAGTCCATGGCATCGGAGTAAATGACAGCACGAGAAGGATGGACATGATCGCCACTAAAGGGAAGAAAGGGTTTATATCAGACCCCACAGTAAGATCTGAAACGCACTCCGACCAACCAGACGAAGTAGATAGAGAAAGGAAGTCTATCAACCTTCCTACAGTGACGTATTATATGAAGACGTGGAAGTGAGGGGTCCCGTGATCGGTGCGAGAGGGACAGCCTCTAAGAAGACGATAGAGCTGATGAAGACCTACAACATCAGTTCCAAGGAGTTCTTCGACTGCGGGCTGAAAGCGCTCAGGGGTTCTCTATGATACTCAGAGTCGGACTGAGTGGCTCAGACGGTTAAGGCGCTGGCCTTCTAACCCCAACTTGGCAGGTTCGATCCTGGCTCAGTTCGGTGGTATTTGAAGGTGCTCAAATACGACAGCCTCGTGTCGGTAGATTTTCTGGCACGTAAAAGAACTCCTGCGGGACTAAATTCTGGCACCTCGGCGTCTCCGAAGACCGTAAAAGTAGTCAGCGGGACGTAAAGCAAATAACATTATTATTATTTATGATACTCAGACATCACTTACATTCGCCAGACTGAGACATAATTCACTTTAATTGTTTTGTTTTTGAATGAACTTGTTTGTGTATTCTTTGTCTTAGGCAGCCTCCGAATTGGGTAAGATTTTGAAAATAATAATACGCCCAGATGGAGAGAAACGGAGCTCTGTTGGGCGATTTTTGCCTGAATTTTAATTAATTTTATCGGCTATTAACGGCACTTGAAATTATAGAATCCAAGATACCTCGTCGTGTAGGGTAGGCATATATCCTTAGTATTAGCCACAAGGATATTTTTTTAGAATTCTTTTCTCACATTCCTCTGATGTCCGGTTCATTGACTCAATCTTAGCCTTCGGTCATCGGGGTCCCAGGTTTGATTCTGACTCGAGGATTTTAATTTTCAACGATTAATTCCCTTTTATCGAGTTGTGGGTGTTTACGCCGTCCCCTACCATCCCTGCAACTCACACATAACCCAAACCAAAGCAAACCCCATGACACTACAGCCCTCGAAGGGCCTTGGCCTACCAAGCGACCCCTGCTCAGCCCAAAGGCCTGCAGATTACGAGGTGTCGTGTGGTCAACACGACGAATCCTCTCGGCCGTTATTCTTGGCTTTCTAGACTGGGGCCGCTACTCACCGTCAGATAGCTCCTCAATTCTAATCACGCAGGCTGAGTGAACCTTGAACCAGCCCTCAGGTCCAGGTAAAAATCCCTGACCTAGCCGGGAATCGAACCCGGGGCCTCCGGGTAAGAGGCAGGCACGCTACCCCTACACCACGGGGGCCGGCAACTCACACATAACGCTATCCTTAAGTTGGGAAGTGTGGTCGGAAAAGGTCAAAAAAGGGTGTTGATGAAATCACTTTATTAAGGTTTAAACCAGTTACATGAACTTTCTTTAACCCGTTTACTGGGTTCTAATAATTAATTATTAAATAACCTTGTTATATTGTATTGCACACAACATTTCAATGTTTCTGACAGTAAGTCGCTGGCGTTCTAAGCTCAGTAGAATCTTATATGTACGTCTCCGTGGTGTAGTGGTTAGTGTGATTAGCGGCCACCCCCGGAGGCCCGGGTTTGATTCCCGGCTCTGCCACGAAATATGAAAAGTGGTACGAGGGCTGGAATGGGGTCCACTCTGCCTCGGGAGGTCAATATAGGTGGGTTTGATTCCCGCCTCAGCCATCCTGGAAGTGGTTTTCCGTGGTTTCCCACTTCTCCTCGAGGCAAATACCGGGATGGTACGTAACTTAAGGCCACGTCTCCTTGCTCCCTCTTCCTTATCTATCCTTTCCCGTCTTCCCATCCCCCTGCAAGGCCCCTGTTCAGCATAGCAGGTGAAGCCGCCTAGGCGAGGTACTGGTGATCCTCCCCAGTTGTATCCCCCGACCCAATGTCTCACGCTCCAGGACACTGGCTTTGAGGCGGTAGAGGTGGGATCCCTCGCTAAGTCCGAAGGACAAACCAACAGTGGAGGGTAAGCAGATTAAGAAAGGAGAACTAATTAATTAATAATTAATAAACTTGTTATATTGTATTGCACACAACGTTTCAATGTTTTTGACAGTAAATCGCTGACGTTTTAAGCTCATTATATAGTAAGAGGAACTCCGCTCGACAAGTACAGAAACCAATGAATCATATCTTGTCAGCACTCATGAAGGGAATTCAAAGTAGCAAAGGTTTCTAGGTCTGGATTACTCTTATTTAATTCGAATTCGTCTTTAGAAAATCCAGCAAGGCTCACCGTAACACTCATCAACATCTTCCAAACTGTGCATCACATCAGGCTCACAGTACTCATAGTAATGCACTGCGAAAAGTTCCAACTCTAGGTCTTTGTTGTTGAGTTGTTTTGACCGAGCTCGATAGCTGCAGTCGCTTAAATGCGGCCAGTATCCAGTATTCGGGAGATAGTGGGTTCGAATCCCACTGTCGGCAGCCCTGAAGATGGTTTTCCGTGGTTTCCCATTTTCACACGGGGAAAATGCTGGGGCTGTACCTTAATTAAGGCCACGGCTGCTTCCTTCCCACTCCTAGCCCAATCCTGTCCCATCGTCGCCATAACACCTATCTTTGTCGGTGCGAGGTAAAGCAACTTGTAAAAATAAAAAAAAATGAGTAACTGTTAGGCCTGCTTGATGGCTTTCACGTCCTTTGAGTCTAGAGCGTATTATATGAAGCATTTGATTTTATCAACTATTTCATCTTCAGAATTTGATGAATAGAACAGTGAAGTATCATCTACCAAAAGTGATATTTTACCCGTAAAAGAACACAGGGCTTAACATACGACTTAGACATCGTCTAGGAGCACTAATTGAAGGATACACTACCTACAGTACAAAGAGTGAAGACCATGTATCTTATAAATAAAGGCCGGATTTTTATGCACTAACAGGTTAGATTGCAAACTAATTTGGTTAATAGAAAGTGTCGGCCATCCGCTCTTTCATAACGTAGCAAGGGTAACATAAATTATAGGGGTTCTGATGAGCCGTACCCCTATATTTATGCAATCCCCATAGCATAATCGTTGTGAAGGTAGACTATACTTGCTGCTCGCTTCAGTAACTTTGCATTCTAACCTATTCATGCATAAAAGTCCGGACTCTACTTGTAAATGTTCTCTGCCTGGCAAAAAACGCTCCATCGAGACTAACCCATGAGCTCGCAAGACAACCGTTCTATATAGAAGAACTGCCATTGCCTTCTACGAAA
The DNA here is from genome assembly GCF_040414725.1 of Anabrus simplex. Lineage (NCBI taxonomy): Eukaryota > Metazoa > Arthropoda > Insecta > Orthoptera > Tettigoniidae > Anabrus > Anabrus simplex. Next base: position 70,689,909 of record NC_090278.1, on the reverse strand, counting down.
GAATACCAAACTTTACATCAAGCACTGCAGGATAAAAAAAAACCAATAGGCCTATATTGATAGACTCTTACCAAACAGACTGCATGATGACTTCAAAATGGATGAATTCCGACTACGAACTGAGCCATACCCTAACGTGCTTCTTATTAAATGTTCATAACACGATTGAAAAGGGCAGGTAAAGCAATGTGACTATGATAGGTATGTCAAGACGAGTTATCTGACTTATTTTAAAGAATGCTATGGCATAGAACGGGCCTTCTTCTTTTTCTAATAATAGTAATAATACCATCGCTCCTCTTTCTGATGAGAGGATCTAAGACTTAACGACCACTTGCTCTAGATTAGTAGAGCCGAGTCCTCACTCGAAGCCCTGGCCCCTATCCTCTGTTTAATAAGGAAGTGGTCCATGGGCTGAACGGCGGCTTCCTGCAGTGAGGGCGCACCACTGGTGCCTCTAAAATACTTGTCTGGCTGGACTGTGTTGTAGATAAGTTTATGATAGCATAAAGTCTTTGTAAGGCTGTAACTTTCGTATTCTTCTGAATTTTTAAACCGTAACCCGTCTCCTAATTCGGGAGCTTGTACAGATTTTATTTGAAGAAAACAATGACAATTAAGCCTACAGCGCATTTAAAAAATCTTGTTTCTGGATGATCCCTTGGTTAGAACGCAAATATCTATTCACAAGATTGCATGCCAAAAGGCTGATTTAAATTCCATACCTGTCGGCAGTCCTCATATCGAGTGAGGGAATACAGCGCTGTTTGTGGTGATTCGTCCGTCGGATGGAGACGTAAAGCATTGCGCAGACTCTCTGAGAACTCGACTGGAGCAGGCTATGTGCCGGGACGGGGTTTCTCTCTTCCTCTCTCTCTGACTCTTTCTACTATCATATATCACGTCATTTATTTAATCTCAAACTCCTCTGAAGAGGCTGAAGTCAGTAAGGGCATCCGGTCATAAAACTTGCTAGGAAGATTCATCTCACTTCTTACCTGACTCCGTAGAGAAACGGTACAAGGGTTGGACATACATAGAGACAAACAAAAAACAGAAAGGCTAGAACGGAAAGTTATTGAAGCGAATAACAAGTATACAACACCCTGCACAACGGTTATGCTATGAGGTATGCATAAACATTAGGGGTACGGCCTATCAGAAGCCCTAGGGTTTATGTTACTCTCGCTACATTATGGAAGTGCGAGCTGGCCGACACTTCCTAATCCTGTCTGATTCATCATCGCCGAGCCAAAACTACTGGACAAAAAGAAATGAAATTTTGGGGATACATTTCTATTAGAGTGTAGGTGCTCACTAAGGGAGGATTTTTGGATATTCCGTCGGTAAAGAGGTGAAAAGGGGGATGAATTTTAAAAGCGAATATATCCATATCTCAAAAAACAGAACGGTTCAAAGACTTAGAAAGTTGATATTTGCAATCTCCTTTAAAAAAAGAAAAGCGTTTATTTGTTTTGGGAAAATCCACTTAAGAGGGGTAAAAATAAGAGGAAAGTGGGTTGAATCCTTTTTGTGACCATAGTTACATCTCAAAAACTGCACATACGTGGAAATAGGTACATGGAATCTCCTTCAAAAAAGAAACACGCATTTTCTGTGTTCGGAAAATTCACTTAAAGGGGTGTGAAATATTTCGAGAATTAAAATTCTCTTCTCCAGGTCACAGATTAAAATCAAAATGCATGTAAAAGACCTTATTTAAAAATGTGCCCTAACAAAAACTGGACAAAACAACTATACAGTAACAACATTAAAAGTTCAAACATGAATTCTACCCCTCCAGAAGTTCAACTCGCTAGCTAGACAGTCTGCCGATTGAACTTATAGAGCCAGCACACCTGTAAGGCCTTCGCATCCAGAGTAATTCACTTTTAATTTCAGTGTTGCCTTCTTATTTTGTCATGTTGCAACAGAATCATTACATTTTAGCCTTTTCATTTTCTTACAGACAAAGAAAGTCCAATTTCACCTGGCAGGGTTGATCTTCAAAAAAGGGTTTAATAATTTCTGTTAGATGCGTCGAGATATTGTTTTGGCATAAGCAGACCCATACTGTTTTAACTTTACTGCGAACAAACGCCATTTGGTCCATCCAACGTTGATGCGATGCTTCACGTCTACATCAGCCGTCGTATCTGTAGTAATAACTGAGCCCAAGTACTTGAATTTATTCGTCATTGCCAGTGGTTCACCGGCTATGAAAATTGTACTGAGTGAACTTCCGGCTTGGCGAAGTTACACAACACATACTCGCGTCTTCTTACGGTTTATTCTGTGTCCATTTGTCTCCAAAGCGTTTCTCGAAAGTTCGAAGGCTGCCTTCACCTCTTCACGTGCTTCACCAACTAGGACGATGAATAACTATATTGAATAAGAATGGGCTCAAAGCTGAACCTTGAGGAACACCAACCTCAACAGTGGAACTCTCAGAGATACCAGAAGTAAAGTCATACCAGAAGTAGACTTTACTTCTGTAGAAGGATGGACGTAGATGTCCTGGATCAGCCTCACATACTCCTCCAGAACATTTTAGTGTCGCAGTGCAGTCCAAACGATTTCCCTAGGAACGCGGTCAAACGCCTTCTCTACATCAATAAAAACCATATGGAGATCCTTGTGAAGTACACAATGTTTTTCCGTAAGAATTCGGAGAGTTTGAATCGCATCACTAGATGAGACTCCACTTGTGAAGCTGCACTGGTTCCTATGGATGTTTATAATTTACTTGATGCGGCTGGCAATGACACGTTCCAAATTTTTAGTGTGTGTGAGGTGAGTTCAATGCCTCTATAGCTCCCGCATTCGTGGATGCGTTTTTAAAATGCATACTGCATGTATCATATCGATTCATATTTCCGTGGCAGGCTCTAGTACTGAAAACAAAATCAAAGTCGCTAATAAGGACATTTTTGCTCATGAGTGAGTTAGAATTGAATTGGGACTGTTTGCGCAAGAGTTTATGCCTAGAAGTGTTTTGGCAAAACCTCCGGCAAAGTCAGCAATGCAAAACTTACGGGCAAAATGGCGTGAAGCGGGCACTGTAGCGAATAAAAAACCGTCACTATCAGAAAAGAGTACGAACACCAGAAAACTTTGCTCGAGTGAAGGTAAGCCTGTGACGTAGTGACGGGATAATACTTTTAATAATCGAATGAGTTTCAAATATCATTCAGCTGTAGTGATGGCATAATCGAATACATTTAATATTCGAATAACCTGTAGCCGATGATTTAGATAATCGAACAAATATTTGAATAAAATAATCGAATGAGTTTCAAATATCATTTAGTTGTATCGCATAGAATATTCGGATGTGTCATGAATCAATTTTTCGGTTTAAGTGTGTCGGATGGATAATCGATCTCCAAATGTTGAAACTAAATGAGTGAATTAACTGTCTTAACAAAACACTTTCAATTTGATTATTTCGATAGCATTCACCATTCAATTTCCTCATTGATTCGAATGGAGTTTCGAATGAATAATCGAAAAGTAATGGAATGGAAAAAAAATCACTATTCGATTTCTTCATTCATTCGAATGAATAATCGAAAAATAATCGAATCGGAAATATAATCGAATAATGAAATAAAATGAAATAATCGAATAAGCGATTTTGTATTCGATTATCCCAACACTACTGGAACGATGTACGATGAAATCTCAACGCCGTTTATTTGTGCAAGTGGGAATGAAGAGATCGTCTTATCGAAACATTACCAAAAAGTGGTGATAGGCTGTCAGTACCGTAACGGTCGCAACATTTTGATGATTTCGTAGACGTTCTTATTAGAAATAATAAATTTTATTCATTAGAACGTGGTCCGCCTCTGTGGTGTAGTGGTTACTGTGACCGGCCGTCACCCCCGGAGTCCAGGTTTCGAATCCCGGCTCTGCCACGAAATTTGAAAAGTGGTACGAGGACTGGAACGGGTCCACTCAGCCTCGAGAGGGTGAACAGATTAAGAAAGAAGGAAAGAAGGAAAGAAAGAACGTGGTACTGTTGTAATAACTCGGTATAGCAGGCCTATGGGTGTGTGATACAAGAAATACGAGACGTAATTTAAGAGTAAGGGAGTAATATTAAGAGTAAAACTAGGATCAATACATGAATTGCCCAGTGTGCTGGATGAGTTCCACGGTACAACATTCAAATTCAAGTGATGTCTTTTCC